>NC_071100.1:11935000-12200000 GCF_024256425.1 Clarias gariepinus | reverse complement strand
TACACTTGAGTTGAGGCTTACGACAAAAAATATCTTATGTTACAGTTATTGGTTTGTACTGATCCAGAGAGGAAAAAAATATATAAATAAAAAAAAAAAAAAAAAAAAATATATATATATATATATATATATATACACTATAATATATATATATTTTTCCTCTAATTGCCTTAAAAGCATATTTTATATATATATAAAATTATATAAATTATATATATATATATATATATATATATATATATATATATATAAATCTTGTTTTTTTATTTAGATACATTTTAGATTTAGACTTTTTTTTTAATAAATGAGGAAATCTGACTAGGTGATGTGAGTGCTATTACAAGTGCATGGAAATACAGTATTATTCATAACTGTGGTTTAAGGCTCCATCGGCCGCTCTTTGGTAGCAATAAAAATTTTCCTGTGTTTGCGTTGGCTCAAAAATCGGCGAAGCCCGCTGACATTTGTGAAACCGCAGCATTCCGAGGCGTTTTTGAACCGAAGAGTAAAGACGAAGGGTGTTTCATGCCTTGTGTGCTTTGGGACTTTTATGGATTATTAAGCGTATTTAAAAAAAGTGTGTAAGATTTGGTTTTCAATCCATGCACCGGTTAAGAAATCGATAACGTATTAGTTAAACGAATTTCCGCTCAATGAAGATTGCTAAGTGTAAGTGAATACACTATAATATTAAAAAAAAAAAAAGAAATAAAAAGGTATGAAAAACATAATTACAAAAGATTGACGTACAGTTTGGACACAGTGAAGAGCCCGAGCGAAGGCAGGACCGCTGGATTTAGCGACGTGCATCCTCGCCCAGTCTAACCAATGTGCAGACTACTGTACACTCAGATATCCATGAACAGGTAGTCTGAACACTGGGTAGACGGAGGAGAGCAATAAAGCGCTGCCCTTTCAGGTAGGAGAGATACGTCTCCTTCGTCCTCACTCCTCACTCCTCCTCCTTCGCTTGCTAGGGAGCTTGAAAAATCCCGTTAGTAGTCCGTTATTACTTTTCAGACGGAGCTGCTTTGAGGCTTGTTTTTTTGTTCTGCAGCAGTTATACGCTTGTATGTGTCTTCGTCCTGGTCCTAACTTCCCAACGTCCCATGTTGCGAGAGCCGTATCCAGCTTTGACGTGGCACATTCGTTTCAGACGACCGCCGGGAATTTGGGCGTGCTTTCGTGGAAGAGATATTAGCGGGAAAGAAAAAGGCAGAGAGCAGAAGAGGAGAGGGAGGGACCCTCGGCTCCATATATGGAACGGACATTTCGGGGTCCTCCTTGGTGCTGGATGTTCGAGTCGGTGGTACAGTATGAGTAAGCCCGAGAGGTTCAATCCCTAATCATTATCGTCTCTGAGGTCTGGATACCTTCAGCCTGAGTTTAAAGAAGTTTCAAGCGGCTTCTCTCAAGTTCCTCTTCCAAACCTCAGCGCTCGTCCTCCGTCTGCACTCTTTCTCCCAGTCGTTCTCGTTCCTTCTGCTGTTAAGTACTACCAGATGTTTAGACTTAATGCCAGGCTGTCATTTAATCTCTCTCGCTCTCGCTCTCCTCGTTCTCCTCAAGGAAAAAAAAAAAAAAAACTCAAGGCAGGATGTGGGGCCCTCTGGAAGGGGGGGGCAGGGGGATGTGAGAAATACATTTCTAAAGTGCTACACCATCATTAATATGTTCATATGGGATGCCAGTTTCTGTGCAGTCCATGGCCTCCCCAACCAACCTCACATTTACCATGCCACATTCTTTAACTCTGGTCTCATAAGCACAGTGAAGTCAGGAGACTTTAACCGAAGCCTTCAAATACATGGAGGGGAAATAATGGTGTTCGTAAACCACAGCATGTTTTAATGGCTTCCACATGCGCTACTTCTCTTGGTCCGTTCCCTGGCTTTCATCTCACTCCCACAGCCAACCCTTTGTCTCCCTGGCTTTCATTCCGTACTTCTCGTACAACTCCATCTTTATTTCTCATTCTCTCCTCCCCTGCCTGAGTGCATACCAAAAGTATTGGCACACCTGATCAGCAAGCTTACAGTACATGTGGTTCTTTTCTGAATTCTTGTCACAAGTGTATAGAATGGCTTTGTTTGCTGGAGCATTACAGTTTCCCATCACTGTTCCAGCATGACAGTGTGCCTGAGCAGAAAGCCAACTTCATGAAGACATGACGTCTTGAGGTTGAATCCATAATCTGGAGCCGTTCTAGAAGAGTGGTGGTTAGTATGGCGGCACATTGGGGTGGCTTAGTGGTTAGCACTGTCGCCTTGAACCTTCAGGGTCTGGGTTTGATTCCCACCTTGGGGTCTGTGTGCATGGAGTTTGCATGTTTTCCACGTGCTTGGTGGGTTTCCTCCAGGCACGCCGGTTTCCACCCACAATCCATAGACATGCAGATTAGGCTAATTGGCGTTCCAGACTTGCCGGTATGTTTGAATGTAGATCAGAGATCCTACCACAACACAAAATGGGAATAAATACAGTGGTAGTCACTGTTGACCTTCACAGTCCCTAGTTGGACTACAGGGGTTTTTTAGATGGATGGATAGTTGGAGGGAAGCAACTACAGGCTGATGTTCCACAGGCTTATGGGCATGACTGCTCAGATGGCTGCATACCATTTGGCTGATTAGTGTATCATTTGTATTTGTACCGTCCTTTATTTTTCCCTCTTTGTGTCCACAAAAATGAGTGTTTTGAACAAATCATGCTCATTTTTACTCATGAATCATTTGCAAGTGTTTGCCTGGAATGAAAAGCACTAAATTTCTGCACAGAAAGACAACAGGCAGATTTAACTGGAAAAAAAAAGAAAGGAAAAAATGTTGTTTTCTTGTAGGAAAAAAAACAACTCTCAGGCCCTAGTTACAAGCATGATTCGCCACGGCTAATCGAGTATGTTTGGATCAGTTATTTCACGGCTCATAAAAGGAGTAAAGATTTATAGCATTTCATATGTGTTTTGATTACAATTTCCTCTCCATTCCGATTTCCTCTCCATTCATATTTTCCAGAAAAACAGGGATTAGATATGTTTTTAACTTCAAAACTCATAGAAGAGATCTTGTCACATGTAAATTACAGTTTAGTGGTTTTTTATCCTTTCCTCATATCTCATTTGTCAGGGTCCAAGTGAGTGATAGCCATGATACAATGCCACCCAGAGCAGGCAGGGTTCAAAGCCTTGATCAAGTGGCCAACAAGGGCAGGTTAACTGTGCTGTGGCTTGATCCCATGTCCTTCTGGGCCTGTATTCACAAAGCTTCTTAAGCCTAAAAGTTGCTCCTAGTGATGAAATTTTTAGAATTATGATTTTAATTTTAGGACTAAATCTTAGTAAAGAAAAAAATTATTCATAAAACATCTTAGCCCTAAAAACAGCTCCTAAGTCGTTTAGAGTAGAAAGGAGGACTTTTAAGAGGCTTAAGCGTTTCTATAGCAGGGGACAAAATGGCGGAAAGAAAAAAAATTCTACAAATGCTGAACATAAAGCTACAGGTAAACACTGCTCTTCTGTCCAAATTGGTTTTCTTGTTCTTCTTCCATCTTTCTTGGATTGTTGGCTACATACTATCCACCAACAGCTCCGCTGTGAAACAGAACACAATCGCTCTGAGCTTACACTGATCAGCCATAACATTAACACTGATTATCAATTATATACCGGAAAACTTGTGACAGGATCATGGGTACCCAAGGCCCGCCCATGCCAGGGGAGAGCAAAGGCCAACCTGTCTGGTCTGATTCCACAGAAAAGCCAATGCAGTACATATATGGAAAAAAAAAAGTTAACATAGGCTATGACAAAAAAGTGCACCATGCACGGGGCCCATTGTTCATCCATAGGCCACCAACCCACCCTTTATACACCAAAGATCTCATTCTGATGAGGTATCAATGGAATGTGCCGGACAAACAAGTTTGATTTGTTTTTTATAGCTATAGAATAATGACTAATAACTAAGCATTAAAAGGGAAATGGCATCACTGTTTGGTTCCATTAGTTCCATTTTTTTAATCATCTGTACTTATACATACCCATGTGTATGGAAGAAATACTGATTGTGTGGCATTAATTGCATTTCAGTGTGGTATAAGTGTAAAATGAAGCATTGTGTGGCAAAGTCAGTGGTTCACTCTTGTTTTCATCCTGGAGACATCATGAAATGTAATAGCAGTGTAATGAAGGTGTTGCTATTTGACATCCCAGGACATAATGGAAAGTAATTCTATCTCTCTGTTGTAAAACTTTCCTGTGCGATTCTGGCATGGAATCTTTTCCATATGAGAGACATTGTCCAGCGCAATCATGTCTTCGTATTTTCATTCCAGTCAGAAAAACACCTGGGAGTCATTTTAAAACCAAGAACAATTGATTAAATGAGTAAAATCAAGTGTGCCTTCAGTTAAAAGCCTGAAATGGAAACCTGCAGCTAGTCGACTCTGTTGATAAAACCAGATATGCCTGTTCGAAACTTTTCATATAGATCAGGAACTCCCAGGTCTATCTACTCCATCCATCCATCCATCCGGTCCCTTTCCAAGAAAAAAAAAAATTTTACCAAAAGATTCTACAAAACCACATATTCCTTTTATACAGTTTTTCATTTTCTAGTTTAGTCATAAAAGTTGTCATGTTAAAAGCGGAACGGTGGTGTAGTGTTTAGCACTGTCCCCTTGCACCACCAGGGTCCTGGTTCAATTCCCGGCCAGGTTCGATTCCCATGTCTGTGTGCATGGAGTTTGCATCTTCTCCCCGTGCTTAATGGATTTCCTCCGGGTACCCCGGTCTCCTCCAACAGTCCAAAGACGTGTGTAAGTGTGTGAATGTGTGTGTGCCCTGCAATGGATTGGAACCCTGTCCAGGGTCTCCTGAGATCCCTCCACGACCTTAAATACAAAATAAAGAGGTTTTGACGATGAATGAGTGAGTGATTATTGTTAAAAACTTATAATACTAATTATATGGATAGTTAATAACAAATTAGTTAATCTTCACCTTTCGCTTCACAAGAGCTTTACTTAAATAACTTAAAACTGACTTATGACTTCACAAGCCTTGATCTTGTGAACAAATATAAAGAAAGTGAAAAAAAAAAACAATTGTGGGAAGAATAAAAGTTAAACCAAAGCTTACCCATGTTGTATTCTTACTCTTACATAGCTGTCTCATCCGGTTTTGCATCATTTAAACACGATTTTGACATAACGCCTCAAAGACAGCTGAGCAGAACTGTCATGAGCAGAACTCTCGCCATGTCACAATTCTTCATGGGACATTGTGCAATATTTCAGGTTCTGAGACTCAGGGGAAAATGTGTAAAATCCATCATGTTGTCTGGGAGCTGTCAGTTTTATCATGTAGCCCAGGTATAATCAGGATATTTTTAAACCCTGTCACTGTCGTCCTTGCTGAGCCTTTTGGTTTTCTTTTTTATTCTGCAGGAGAAAGAGAAGAAGTACATGCTGCCCCTGGACAACCTGAAGGTCAGGGACGTGGAAAAAGGCTTCATGTCCAGCAAACACATGTTCGCCATCTTCAATACAGAGCAACGGTAAAAAAAAATAAAGAAAGAAAAAAAAAATCTGGGATCTAATAACCTTTAGAATAGGGTGATATGGGTCATATACTGGTCTTTTTTATGTTTTATTTATTTTTCATAACTAAAAAGGGGTTACTTACTGTACATTTTTGTATATATCTGAGCAGGTGAGGGTTAAGGTCCTTGCTTAAGGGCCCAACAGGTGCAACTTGTTGGTCATGGGATGTGAACCTGGGACCTTCTGAATTGTAGTCCAATGCCTTAACCACTGAGCTACACCTGACCCATTGAAATATAAATATAGTTGAAATATAAATAACAATTTGTAAAGGACTTTGTAAACTGAAGGATCACTATTTTCTGGGAGTTTGTTAGCAAAACTCGTAATATATAAATGATTATTTTGATGTTCACATTTTGATTTTTCTTTTTACTATATATGTTTTTTTTTTTTTTACTATACAAACATACAGTATACAGGACTGTGCAAAAGTCTTGAGCCAGGCCTCATTTCCTTAAAAAAATTATTTACATCATCTTAATTTAATTAAAGAAATATGAACAAATGTTTTAGGCGGCACAGTGGCTTAGCGATTAGCACTGTCACCTTGCACCTCCATGGTCCATGTTCGATTCCTTCCTCGGGTCTATGTGCATGGAGTGTGCATGTTCTCCCCGTGCTTGGTGGGTTTCCTACGGGTTTTCCGGTTTCCTCCCACATTCCAAAGACATGCAGATTAGGCTAACTGGCATTTTCAAATTCCTTGTATTGTGTTAATGAGCGTGTGAGTATGTGAGTGTTATTGGCACTCATTTCAGGGTGTACCCCACCTCGTGCCCTAAGTCTCCTGAGATTGGCTCCAGGCTCACCGCAACCCTGAATACAGGATAAAGTTATATAGACAAGGAGTGAGTGAGTAAAACAGGCTAAAAACAGGGTTTCCGCGGAGTCTTGAAAAGTCTTAAAAAGTCTAAAATTTTAAAAACAAATTTTTAGGCCTTAAAAAGTCTTAAATTCGCTGTTCTAGGTCTTAAATATTTTTTCACAGGTCTTATTTTTCCGATGTCCATGTAAAGCTCATTTTAATTCTGTTTCTGTTTTTGTTGTTGCTTGGTTGATTCCATGGTGTTGTAGTTTTTTGTTTCACTAGTCCAAATATAATTCGCTGTATTACGACTACAAATGAGACCAACATGCAACAGCCAATCAGCTTTCTTGTATTGGCGTGAGTCTCTCTCGGATTGTATGTTACCACAGACGTAAAACCGAGTTTATGTTTTAACTATGGGGAATGGCAGGTTTAGCGATACTTGGCTTGAAAAAAACTGATATAAGGATTGGTTAAGGCCGGTTACTAACAATGCATTTGAAGCATACTGTTTATTATGCGAGAAAACAATTAACCTGGGAACGTTAGGTGTACGAGCCCTAGTGTCTCATGCAAAAAGTGAGAAACATCTGACTGCTGTGAAGGGTCTTAAGCAAACGACAGCCATCAGCCAATTCTGCCAAGTATCTGGTGGCTCCACGCTGCCTAACATTAGACAAGGCCCACACTGCAGCTCCGCGGCCTCCGTGTCGCTTTTGGATCAGAGCCAACGATAAGAGCAGAAGTGCCCTGGGTCCCCCACGTCGTGACTAGACACGAGTCCTATAGTGCGAATGAGGAAATCGGTGAATTGTTTCAGACAATGTTTCCGGACTCCGACATCGCTAAATCATTTAGGTGCGGGAAAGATAAATGTATGTGATTCTGCATTTTCTTTTGTTTTTTTGATGCTGTAATATAGGTCTTAAATTTTATTTATATTGTCCCTAAAAAAGTCTTAAAAAGTCTTAAATTTGACATCATGAAACCTGCAGAAACCCTGTGAAAAGTGCATGAAGATGCATATTTAATAATCGATTGTTTATAGTATGTAACAATCTCAGCATCAACCTCATTTACCCTATATATATCAAGGCTTTCACACTGTACTGTATGACTTTTTTGCATAGTCTTTGAGTTTTGCCTCACTTTAGAGCTTATTGTTGACTATCTTGACTAATCTATTTTCTCAGAAATGTTTTCAAGGACAATCGCTTCCTAGAGCTGGCATGCAACACGCAGGAAGAGGTGGACAGCTGGAGAGCATCCCTGCTCCGTGCTGGTGTTTACCCAGAAAAATCTTCGGTCAGTGCCCACTAGTGATGTGCACATTTAGGAGTAGAGCAGTATGATTGATGCAGCTCTTTAGTCTTTCATAGTTAATGAGATAATGCATTGATGTAACCGATAAGACACAATGTACTACAGCACCTGCTTTCACTTAGTTCCTCTCTTCTTAATGAGCACATTTGGAAATGGTTTTGTGCAGGGTTATAAATTCCTGAGGACGAATGTTGGCAATCTTTCTTTTTTTTCCCTTCTTCTTCACTTTAGGTGGAAAGTGAGAGCTCTGGTACGGCTGAGAACTTCTCCATGGATCCTCAGCTGGAGAGAAAAGTGGAGACCATCCGTAACCTGGTGGACTCTTATATGGCCATCGTCAACAAGTGCATCCGGGATCTCATGCCCAAGACCATTATGCATCTCATGATCAATAATGTAAGGACCTTCTGTACAGTCTGTGATTCAGTAATAGGGAAGTCTGTGTTGTGTTTCAAATTGATCGTCTGCATTATACAGTATATATTAAGGAACAGAGATGGCTTTGAAGTGCTTTGAAGTCTGTATTAATAAATAATTACGGATACCGGTTCACTAGGTCATGGACTAAGAATACCATCAGTCTCTACCCTTCTAAACGTCTGAACTAAACCTCTTTTCGTGTAAAAAGGGAACACAACCTACTTTTAAAGCTCCATCATGTATGGATGTCAGTCTGGAAATAGGGACATTGAGAAGATCACTGTGATGAAATAAGGCAAGGACGTTTAGAGATTTGAAGGCAGGAAGTAGATAGTGTATATATTGTACAAAGTAAGAGATGGGTAACAGCAGAAGATAAGCTGTTATTATTCATGATTAAGTAACAATACTACCAGAACCTGGATGACCCACATATCATTAGAGAGGGCATTTCAGACCTCAAGACTATCAAGCACTTTAGGTATCAATAAGATCTGTTCAAGCCTATACTGTGTATAGCAGCAATGGAAAATGTTTTGACCTATTATGAAAAAATGGACCTAGAATAATTCTAGTTGTTTTATTGAAGTATAACTGTAAGTGATGAATCTTGGGCAGGTGAAGGAGTTCATCAATGCAGAGCTCCTGGCTCAGCTGTACTCGGCTGGGGACCAGAACACACTGATGGACGAGTCTCAGGAGCAGGTGCAGCGCAGGGACGAGGTGTTGAGGACCCACCACGCACTGAAAGAGGCGCTAGCCATCATTGGGGACATCTCCACCACTACCATCACCACCCCTCTGCCTCCTCCTGTGGACAGCTCCTGGCTTCAGGCTGGTGCTGGCGGCTCCCGCAGGTGACCCCGCTGCTCCATCAGTCTTCTCCAGATAGACCATAGGTTTTGTCATTTAGTTTTCATGGAATTAACCTTAAAACAAGCTGATCTGATATTTCGTTTACTTGATGGACACTTATTGCTTCCTGCCCTTAGGAGGGTGGTTTAGATTGGAAGATAAGGTAAGGTTAAGTAACAAACCATATTCCTTAAAGAACGCAACATTTCATGTCATCCAATAGTGAAAGCTGCCTTTAGCCAAAATATGCCTCCTATAAGTCCTATTTAAGGTGGAAACCCTAACTGTGAAATGCTTTACTCAGTTTAGAGTTTGTTATTCAGATCACTTAATGTCTGCTTTATCTATAACTTCTTCTGCAGTTCTATTATCTGCTGTCCACACTTGTTTCTCGTCTTACTCTCACCGATGGCCATTTTGCCCCCTCAGGTCTCCCCCTCCAAGCCCCACTGCCCCTCGCAGAATGTCCGCAGGTCAGAGGCCAGCCGGCCGGGGCGCTCCTCCTCCTCCAACACGCCCAGGGCCTCTTGGGCCCTTTAACAACAGCGGTGATAGTCCACAGGTGCCGAACCGCCCGAACCGCGCTCCTCCCAGCATTCCCAGGTGAGATCTTACCTGAGTCACAGGCGTGGTGGCAAGCCCTTTTACTATAAGCTGACCAATTGTTTCACCAATTTTTTCTTCCATATGTAATCAATCATCTTACCCAGATCAAGGTTTGATTCATCTCACTTATACAATGCTTTAAGCTGTAATTCATTTGTGGAACAAGAAGATATGCTGTTAAGCAGTTGTTTGTCAAAATTCAGAGACGAACTGAGATGCAGTAAGTATTGAAGATGAAGCAGAATGAAGTAATGGGGCGACTGAGTTTACAGACGAAAGCTGAGAGATGTTTTTGAGGAAAATAAGTTAAAGTTCTCATGTCTCATAAAGCAATAAAATGACAACTGTAGTGATGCATGGCTTTTAAAAGATGGCAGATTCAAAAGATTTAAAAGATTTAGCAGCATGTTTGAGAGGCGGCTGGCAATTGTCTTACGGCCAAAATGTCACAAGCAGGCCCTCTTGTGGCACTTTTGAGAAATACATTTTAGTAATTAGGAGTTTTTCCTCCTAAATGTTATGCTCATATTTATCTACCCAGATAGCACACACGTGTTGCGAAGATGTCTATGCGACGTCATCTTTTTAATCTGATCAGATGTCTGGCAGAGGGCGTTTGCTCATCTGGCAGATGTTGCAGGGACGTCTGTGGCCGATGTTAGAACGACCTTTAGCCTACGTATTTAAGACGTAAATGAATTAAAACGTCCCTGATCCGCTCTTTAGACGATGTTAATCAGATGCTCATACATCTGCCAAAGGTCTGATTCATGTCGGATAGACGTCGTTTTATTAAAACAACCCCCTCCCATTATTTTAATTAAATACCCTCGGCACATCTATAATGCTCCCTAATGCATGTTTCATCTAATAATAAAACACAGATTTGTTTATTTTACATTTTTTGGTTATTTAACAAGCAAAAATTTTATTAATTTATACAAAAGCGAGAAAACGAGATAAACTATATACAGACAAAACAATACACTTTATATTTATAACATATATACATGCATAACAAATAACAAAAAAATTACATCCCCACTGGGGCCAAGAGAGGGAAATCTTTGATGAATTTTTCAGCATCTGATTCTGTCGGAGACTGAAGGATTGGATTCCTCATAGCTGAAGCATGACCGTTAGAGACGGTTGGTCAGGAAACTCTTGAAGTCAGATGCAGACAGGATACTTTTCAATCACAAACTCCTGTGAAAAAATAGAGATAGATTCAATTAAAATAAATGATACTTAATTTATCAAATGAACAATATTTATACTTTGTTTCTCTCGCTTCACAACTCATGAGAACAGACCGAAACCAGAACCGAACCGCAGATTAAGCACGCGCATATAACCGTCGGTATTTTAAGTGTGATTAAAATGACAAGAAATAGCTTAAACCAAAATAACGTGACTAAACATCGCTAAACAGCAGGTGACATTTATGTTCAGTATTTTCTTTCTATTTAGAAAGACGGGAATTAATTCCTGCTCACCCTTTTAACACGCCCGCCAAACGTTTGTCTTCTCAAAAAAACTCTTCTTCTTCTTCTTCTTTGGAGTTTAACGGCGGCTTGCATCCGTGAGTGTTGCACTACCGCCACCTTCTGGTTGATTCTTCTTTGGTGTTTCTCCACTCTATTTCCAGATTATATATATATATATTTCCCATCCACATACCAGCAAATTTCGGATGATAAAGATACGTCGTATAGACGTAAGGACGATGTAACATTTAAGAGCAGGACGATGTAACATTTAAGAGCTCAAACTGGCAAACCTACAGACGATCAAAATACGACTATAAAAAAACGAACGCTATGTTTACCAGATGATACGCTCTTTAGCAGACGTCTCCGCGACCTACCTGTGCTATCTGGGTAAGGTTCATATTTTTATATTAAATTGATTCGCTTGTCTTATTATTATTATTATTATTATTAATCGTAGTAGTAGTAGTACCAGTCTGCCCCCTAGTGGTGAATGTGCACTATGCCTGTGTATCTGCGCATGTTTATTTAGCTCAGATTTTTTTTATATTTGCTCTGGCAGTCTCTCAGAATCCTAAACAAGCCACTTAATTTAGATAACAGTTTTAATTCATCCCCAATCTTTATTTTTTAGGAAAAAATTAACTTTATCTGTAATTTTTTTCAGGCTAAGCTCTTAGCTCATAGCCTGGCTCTCATCAATATCCTAATATCGAAGGCTAAAAATCATGTAACTAGCAAATTAAATGACCAAAGAAATAAACATTTTCTTTTGTGTTAATATTATAATGGCTTTAAATTCAGTACTTTAGTCATGAAGGCTACATTTAAGCAGGTTTTGCTCCTCCACTGCTATTATCTTTTTTATTCTGTGCTTGACTTGTCTTCTCTGTGTTCACCGGTGGTTGGCATCCACTATGTTGCATTAGCGCCACCTTCTGGTCTTGATTTCCCTAATATTCCTTTTAGTTTAAATCCTCTTTTCTAGTTCCATTGCCTTTAAAAAAACATTAAATACTTTCTTCCTATTCCTCTTTCTCCATCTTCTAGTACTTTTTCTAGTACACAGTGTACTCAATAATTCCCATTGCTCCTCCAATCAAAGTCCCAGCAGTCTCATTATCTGTCCAACTTTGCCTTGTCTTGGTGTTTACCAGTGGTCAACTGAAAGTTCCCATTTCGTCTCATTATCTGTCCAACTTTGCCTTGTCTTGGTGTTTACCAGTGGTCAACTGAAAGGTCCCACTTCGTCTCATTATCTGTCCAACTTTGCCTTGTCTTGGGATTCCACCATATGCGATAATAGGCCCACTTTAATAATGTGACATTGTGTAAGAAGAGCTCCTCCCCCGACTCCTTGTTTGAGCATTAACTACATTTTTACCTAATTAACTACTTTAGGGGTAAGGGACCAAATCTGAAAATGTTTTTTTTTATCTGTAAAATTATAATAATAAAAAAAAAACACCAACGATTAAGTTAGAGTCTTCCTGTAATGGTATAAAAATACAGTTTGGTGTTTCAGGTTGCACTGACTTAAGGCATCATATCTGTTCTGTTTTTAAACTGTTTCCTGTGGTGTTTTACTTACTTGCTTACTAACGTACTACACGTGTGAACTGAAATTAATCTCACTGTAAATAATTTTCTGCTTAAGCTGATTATTTTCCAGCCTACACTTACTAATTCTTCCTATTTCTCTCTCTTTCTCTCTCCCCCATCTCACACTTTCTCACCATTTCCCTCATTTAATCCTTGTTAACCTTTCAGCCGTCGACCCCCACCTTCCCCTACCAGACAGGTCCCGTAAGCTACGGATCTATCAGGATCCTCTCCTCCTGGACCAAGCACTCACACACTGCTCGGCTCTCAGAAACTGCATGTCCCAGGCTTTCTCGTCACTGCTCCCAGATCATTCCTACACTCTGCCTTGTGTGTGCACATTCCCCTGCAGTGCTAGTGTCCATGTTAGCCACGCTTGTCTCGTGAAGTGTCTCTGTGCCTGCGATCTGAAATGGCCAAGCAGGACTCACAACGAGTCCTACGCACAAACCCTCTGATACACACTTGCTTTTTAGTGTCGCCTCTCTAGTCTGTAAAATCCATGGTGATCATGCTGTGCTTATACTGATCTCCGATCAGTGCAGCGAGGCTCCTCATTGTGCATGTTTTGTTTTTAAGAGTATATTTTTATGCGTGTGTGCGTGCTCAGGTGTGTGCAGGTCTTGCTACCTTGCTATGTTAATAATATTTTTAGTGAAAGTCTGTGTGTGCGTGATTACATCACAGTGTCCCCTGAATGAGAGGTCAGTGAGTAAAATAGTGTGTGTGTGTGTGTGTGTGTGTGTGTGTGTGTGTGTGTGTGAGAGAATGAGAGAGTTGGAGTTAAGACCACTCAGGTGAATATATAGTTTAAAACCTTGCTTGCTGTAATTATAAACTTTACTATGCAGCTTTCTATTGCTCAGTAAGGATCTCAGAGGAACACAATTGCATGACAAGTTAAAGGAAAAACCTAAACAAGTAAGGGAAAATTGTAAAAAAAATAAAATAAAATTAATAATAATAATTTTTAAAAAAATCACACCAGACTCAAGAACAGTGACTTGGAGTGAGCGGAGTGATGAGTGCCCATGTTTTCCTTCATTTGCCTTCCATCTGATCTGGTGCAGTTTTTGCAAATAGTGAGATCAACATCCAGACCAAGATTTAGATTATAAGGACAAATATTTAGGTTAAGGCTCTGAGTTTTGATACCAAGAATAGGTGGTATAGAACTAATGTCCCCTATCAATACAGAACTCCTGACTAATGAGACTAATATGTTCTTCCAGTGTTTGGTGGGTTTCTTCCAGGTACTCTGAATTCCCTCCTACAGATGAAAGGCACATGCTGCATGCTGATTGGTGTTTCCAAATTGCCCATAGACTGTGATTTGCCAAGTATGTGTTTGGGAGTGCTTGCGCCCCCAGTTTCTTGGGACAGGCTCCAGGTCTCCCATGACCCTATAAGATAAGAACTACAGACAACAGGTGGATGGGAACCAGGATTCAGAATCAGAATTCAGAGTAATGAGACCAAGATCAATTACAATACTCCGGGTAAGGAGCGAGATCCAGACCAGTACTGACCAGTAAGATTGAGAGGCAGAGATATGGATAATGATTTGGTGTAGTTAGGCCAGGAGGAAGACTAAGTAAATATACTTGCTTTTAGTCATGGCTGGCTCATGTTCATTTGATGTGTGGATTGGGCACATCCTCAGTAATTAACACAACGTGCCCAGAAGATGCAATATGCTTATAAACAGTGGGGGGGCAGTGTAGTCAGTTGGCACATCATAAATGGTGGAAAATTTCAAGGAGAAGTTGTGCGACCAGGTCCGAAATTACCCCACATATATGATGTTTCTTTACCCCTGTACAAATATGAATATCAAGAGACAATTATGAATATCAAAACAGATAGCGGGAAATAAGTCTTCTTACATATTGACTTGGAAACTGAGCTGCTTGAGCGATGCCATGGTCATTTACTTTAAGCAAAACTGTTGGGTTGAATTCTCCAGGGTGCCCCCTACTGGAATCCTCTGGTAACATTTATTATGCAGGCAAGTATATGAAGATATGTTTAAATATAAGGCATGGTGTAACAGTAAGTATAACTCAGGCTAAATAATTTGCTGTTATCAGGAATTCAGTATCAGAAATTTCAGAATTGTTAGATACTCATCTAGACCAAGATTAAGTGTAATGTGACTTTGACAAACCAAAAATCGAAGCAATCTATTATAAACGAAATCAGGCCAAGACTTTTTGAATCGGATCGAAACCATGAGATCTTAACTCCAGCTCTGGTGCGTACGTGTTATGCGAGTTGATTCATTGTGTGCATGTTATGTCAGTTTAATCAGCGTGTTTGTTCATGTGTTTTTGCTGTCTATGATCGGCACTAGCTCTGATGTTAAAACGACCCTTACCTCATCTAGTTGTTATTCTGTCATATGTATATATTTCATATATATATATGTGTGTGCCTGTGTCTTTAAGACTGTCTGGTCTAAAGACAGGCTGATTAGCAAATCCTGGGACTTACGTAACCTTCCAGCTGAACAGACAAATGTACAAACATCACATCACAAGAGCTTGGTAAAATACACTATCCTCTCTGCTATACAGTAACTGTGCAATGTGGCAATGTGTGTTTATTACTTAAAGTAATAATAGTGATTTTTTTTTTTTTTTTTACATTTTAATAAGACACTGAATAAGAAATCAATTATGAAACAGACTGCCATAATGTCTTCAGGATGGATATCCAGGAAGAGAGTGAATATTATTTATGTTCTGAATGTTTGAATGTTGTCAGTGAAATTTTTAACACCGTGTCAAATAATTCACCTGTTTTTTCCCAGCATCCTATCTGTTCAAAATCTGCATTCGTTCCACAGTGGCAGCCCTAGACTTTCATTACGTAAGATGAAAAAAGGGTTCAAAAAGATCAATTAGATTAGCACCCGTTGCAGTGGGCAGTTGATGTGTTGTTTCTGTGGGTCTCTGTCCATTTAGTGTACTGCCAAGTCAAGCAGGTGATTATGTTTGTACTTGAAATCTGTTTTTGTTCTTATCGTCTTTTACTGTATCTCAGAATTCTGATTCATTCATAATACTATAATGGCGTGAATAAATCTGTATTGCCAAAGCTAGTCATAAAATCAATCAATATACAATATGCAACAGAACATTATAGTGTTACACACATACACCCACATATATACATATATATAAAGAAATAATATCGTTCACTGGAGGAAATCTCCTCCGTTTTGTAAATGTGGTTCTTTTGAGGGATATGTAAACTGTATTGGTGATGATATTCCTTATGTAATTCAATAAAACGTGTTGCAGACAGTTATCATCATTGTGTTTTTTTTATTTTATTGAAACTATGTTTAGATACAAGGAGAACACCAAACCTCATAGCTGTAATGTTTGCAAAAAACACACATTGATAAGAGGATAAGGATTTTGGCAAAAACAGAACAAAAATTCTGAAAAAACAAACATTTTAGCTTCAAGTGACATTTGAATTGCGATATTCCCAGTTCCATTCAGGTTAAGTATGATATTGGGAAAACATCAAATCTTAACAACCAGTTCTATGGTCAGTGTGGTCTCACATTTCTCTTGGTTGACATACAACACAACTACCAATATTCTACTAATAATCAGAATAAGAATACATCATGCAAACACTTCAACTGGAACAGTCTAAATCAGAATGAATTTAGAAAGTCTTTCCGCTGTGGCCACATACAGTAGAGTGGTAGTAGTAGGGCATTGACATTCTCTTGTTCGGCGCCACTGGTCTATCGTACAAATCCGAGGAGTCCTTTATGTGACGTCGGCCGTGTTTTTTTGTGTGAAAATGTTAACCATCGAAGATGATGTTTTTATAGTGGAGCAAGTTTTTAAAAGATAGCGATAAATACATGGATTTGGTTTGTGGAAAATTTCAAACAGCTTTTACGGATACAAGAATGCCACATAGAGATACTGTGTAAAATTTAATAAAGAAATACATGAGTGAGAATAATAATGAGTTCCATTAAATTAATCTTTTAACATAAACTGTATGTGGCCACTGCTGAGGGACTTTTGAATGTACATTATTATATAATCTGGCAGATTAAATGCTTCACACTGGGCAGAGTCTCTTTGTGCCTTCTAGCCTGTAAACGTTAACATCTGGATGTAAACATCTTATCAGAACAGCGACTATAAACGGTACGGTAAAGTTGGAATTTCTAATTGGAATGATTTCAAAGATTGAAAAGAAAAAGTTGGTTAACTATAAACTGCAAACTTTGTACAAGGACTTTTAGGATTTTTACAAATGCTTATGGTATTTATATAGGAATCTTTCAAAAAAATATTCTATATACATTTCACATGAAGGCTAATAAAGGTTTTGTAATCTGGTGTATTTAATAAGATTACAATCATATGGCTTTAAAAATAGTTTTTAGCTTGAGGTAAGCAATCAGATCAATTGAATTATCCATGGTTCTCTCGAAAAAGTAAACAATTTCAAAATTGTTCAAGAAAAACACAGTTGTCTACAGCACTCATGATTGCAAACTGAAATGAAGGGAATATGATGAAGCTATGAACTAGGTTAAAAAAACAACAAAAAAGCAAGATGAACTACATTAAGGTAAGTATATCTAAATCATTTGTGTTTCAATAAAATTAATTGGTTTCTACAGTACTGTCAAGCATTCAATGTTAAGTAATTATTAACATAATTGGCATCCAGTACTGTATGTTGCATTACCGCCACACTCTGGTATTGATCTCCCCAATCTTCCTTTCAGTTTAAATCCACTTTTCAACCCTTAACAAATCCATCAAATACCTTATTCCTTGTCATTTTCCTTCATTTTTTAAATACTTTTAACAGTTCAATCAACGTTTTCAAACTCCTAATTGCATCCTACCATGCAGGTTGGGGTGGAGCTCCATCTGACTCACACGGAAGCCTCTAAACTCTGTGTGGTGACCTTCTATAAGGGAAACCCTCCTCTCGGCTTGTTGCTCTGTTCTGTAGTTCTCTGACAGGGCGTGACTCTGCATTTACATAGACACCGAAACTGCACGTTTGGAAAAGGAGTGACACTAAGATTGAGGTATGAAAATTCCTTAATCTGAGGGGTGTTTCATTTAGAACATTCACACACTTATCAAGAGCTCTGATACCTGTGTAAACTTGTTAAAGGTATAGTATAATATTAGACCTTTAATGTATTTTCTGTAGATATTTCCCTTTTAAACTCACGTCAGAAACGTGCCAATTAGTTGGTACAAGAGCAGTTATGACTACTGTGCAGTATGTTAGACTAATATGAATCTAAATGGAAAGGTACAAAAGACAGAATAGTGAGCATTTAGCAGTTTATGGGTCCAATAATAGGAGGATTTTGACAATTTGACAACGCAGGCGTACGGAGTGAAGCATGGGGGTGGATTAGTGATGGTTTGGGCTGCAATATCATGCCCAATACTTGTGCTATATAGGTGTGTCACTGCCAAGGACTACCGAACCATTCTGGAGGACCGTGTGCACCCAATGGTTCAAACATTATATCCTGAAGCTGATGCTGTGTATCAAGTTGATAATGCACTGATACACATAAAAGAGTGGTGACAGAGTGGTTTGATGAACATGAAAGTAAAGTTGAACATCTCCCACGGCCTGCACAGTCACCAGATTTAAACACTCATGAGCCACTTTGGGGTGTTTTGGAGGAGCAGGTCAGGAAACGTTTTCCTCCATACTAATGAATTATTGTGGTCTAAAACTAGGGGTTTTATTTTGATCGTCAAACCCCCTATACTGTTAATAATACATTAATTGAATAGTCAATTGTAAACATTTTGAAACAGGTACTTGTTTAATAGTTATAAGAAATAACATAGATTAGAGAAAAAAACTTACAAAGATTATTAACTATTTCATCTAACATAGGAATGGACAGGACAAAATAAGAACAAGCTTAAAGAGCGCACAATACCGTGACGGAGCAAGGAAACAGCACATACAGTAATGCAATAGAGGAATAGTATGCAGTAAAGGCACAGAACGTACAGAGCTACTCACAAGAACAGGTTTAAAGAACAGTGTGTACAGAACGTATGTACCTATTTAGCCATAGACAAAAGTAAGTTTTAGAAATACTGAGTTTAAATATAAGGATCAGTCACAAATTAATGCATACAGAGTATAAGGCCCCAACTAAAAAAGATACACAAGACATAGTGGGCCTGGGTAAGCATCCGTAATGTACAGATGAGATATCACATATCAGAAGGCAATACTCTCTGAGGAAAAACAACAGCCACAGGAAGTTGAGAGGTGAGAGGCATAAAAGTAAAAACGCGTCTGTTCACAGACAGTGCAGGAGTAAAATCGGTTTGGGTGCCAACAGAAACACTTTCATCAGTTTGTGTACCGACAGACACTTTGAAATCGGTCGGAGTGGCAACGTTATAACAAACTGGCTTTAGTTCATTACTAAGCTCTGATCCTATGGGTGTAAAAACATGGGGGTACAGAGTGAGTGTGCGACGTCGCTTGGCGGGGCCAGGATAGGAATCATCATCATTCTTGACAGAAGTGGACCCTTTCTCCTGAAAATACTGTGTGGAGGACTGAGGACTGCACCCAACCTTCATGGTACCCACAGCGGCTCGATCATCTACAGGGTTGTTAGAGCTGGCACAATTGGCTGCAACATAGTAAAATAAGACACATAAGCACGACATAAACAAAATAAAAGACGATAACATTGAAACAATACATAAAGGGATGTTTACCAATGGTCTGTCTTCCAACACTTTGAAGTTAACCCGGAAATACAGGAGTCAGATAACGGCGGGTATGACGTAAAAACAAGAAGTGCCATCTTTTTAGATTGGATTTTAGATGTTATTTTTTTTAGATTGAGCAAAAAGAAGTTTAAAGATAATGGAAAGGAATAAAGTTAGAATGGGATGAAATGTAGGAGTCAGACATCATGGTGTATTGTTTTACTATTTTTTATAAACCAAATAAAAGATAATGGGAAGTAAATTGTAAGAAAGTTAGAACTATAATGGGAGTCAAAGTATGACATGAAATCTAAAGAAAATCTGATTATAATGGAAGTCAATGTTGGCAGGAAATAGATAATAAAAAACTGTAGGAGGGGCAAGTGTTCCCCCACCCATTTGTAAAACTGTATACAAGGAATGTGCATAAGCTTGCCAAGTCAGTCTGCTCTTGGAGATGCTTGGGTTTGCCACTTAAGCATTAGAGTACGGCTCATTTGGATTTTATTGCTGCAATAAATTCTCCTCACTTCATCCAGATCTACAAAATTTTTAGTTTGTTCATTGATTCCATTATTTATTAATATACATTGATATTGTGTGTCGAAAGTTTAACCATGCAGTATTAACATATATGTGCAGGACCTAAAAAATCCCAGACAAAAGTAAGGTGTGTGTAATTCAGACCTAAAACAGGATATTAACTTTGCCCTCTCTTTACCACATATTTGTGGTATATAAAGTAGAAGCTATAGCTTACCTTGACTCGATATATCCATAATCTGGTCTTTACGAAGCTCTTCTAGCTCCCTCCTCAGTTGAGAAACAGGCTTTATTACATTCTTAAAATTAAGGAGAGAATGTAATGTGATGGTTGGTACGTCGCACCCCATAGACTTGAAATTCTACATAGAAACAATAAATACATGTAAGATATGATAACCTGTATATATCTTTCTTAAACACAATATACACCCACAATATACAGTAGGGCAAAAGTATTTAGTCAGCCACCATAGTCAGCTCGATCTGGGGCTCCAGGCAAGATCTCACCTTGTGGGGTCAAAATGATCACAAGAACTGTAAGCAAAAATCCCAGAACCACACGGGCGATCTAGTGAATGACCTGCAGAGAGTAACTGTAACACACTGCGCCGCCAGGGACTCAAATCCTGCAGCACCAGACGTGTCCCCATGGTTAAGCCAGTACATGTCCAGGCCCGTCTTAATTTTGCTAGAGAGAATTTGGATGATCCAGAAGAGGACTGCGAGAATGTCATATGGTCAGATGGAACCAAAATAGAACTTTTGGGTAAAAACTCAACTTGTCGTGTTTGGAGAAAAAAGAATGCATCCAAAGAACACCATACCGGCTGTGAAGCATGGGGGTGGAAATATCATGCTTTGGCTGTTTTTCTGCAAAGGGACCAGGACGACTGATCGGTGTAAAGGAAAGAATGAATGGGGCCATGTATTGTGAGATTTTATGTGAAAACCTCCTTCCATCAGCAAGGGCAATGGAGATGAAATGTAGCTGGGTCTTTCAGCATGACAATGATCCCAAACACACCACCTGGGAAACAAAGGAGTGGCTTCGTAAGAAGCATTTCAAGGACCTGGAGTGGTCTAGCCAGTCTCCAGATCTCAACCCCATAGAAAATCTTTGGAGGGAGTTGGAAGTCCATGTTGCTCAGCGACAGCCCCAAAACATCACTGCTCTAGAGGAGATCTGCATGGAGGAACGGGTCAAAATACCAGCAACAGTGTGTGAAAACCTTGTCTGTCATTGCCAACAAAGGGTATATAACAATGTATTAAGATGAAACTTTGTTATTGACCAAATACTTATTTTCCACAATAATTTGCAAATAAATCCTACAATGTGTCCTATATATATATGTATGTATATATATCCATATAACATCCAGTATGCGGCAGTCCTGTGGGCGAAAATGCCTTGTTGATGCTAGAGGTCAGAGGAGAATGGGCCGACTGATTCAAGCTGATAGAAAAGCAACTTTGACTGAAATAACCACTCGTTACAACCGAGGTATGCAGCAAAGCATTTGTGAAGCCACAACACGCACAACCTTGAGGCGGATGGGCTACAACAGCAGAAGACCCTACAGGGTACCACTCATCTCCACTACAAATAGGAAAAAGAGGCTACAATTTGCACGAGCTCACCAAAATTGGTCAGTTGAAGACTGGAAAAATGTTGCCTGGTCTGATGAGTAAGAATTTGGCATAAACAGAATGAGAACATGGATCCATCATGCCTTGTTACCACTGTGCAGGCTGGTGGTGGTGGTGTAATGGTGTGGGGGATGTTTTCTTGGCACACTTGAGGCCCTCTTAGTGCCAATTGGGCATCGTTTAAATGCCATGAGCTACCTGAGCATTGTTTCTGACCATGTCCATCCCTTTATGACCATCATGTACCCATCCTCTGATAGCTACTTCCAGCAGGATAATGCACCATGTCACAAAGCTCCAATCATTTCAAATTGGTTTCTTGAACATGACAATGAGTTCACTGTACTAAAATGGCCCCCACAGTCACCAGATCTCAACCCAATCCAAGAGCATCTTTGGAATGTGGTGGAACGGGAGCTTCGTGCCCTGAATGTGCATCCCACAAATCTCCATCAACTGCAAGATGCTATCCTATCAATATGGGCCAACATTTCTAAACAATGCTTTTAGCACCTTGTTGAATCAATGGCACGTAGCATTAAGGCAGTTCTGAAGGCGAAAGGGGGTCAAACACCATATTAGTATGGTGTTCCTAATAATCCTTTAGGTGAGTGTATATGATGAAAATTACATTAGTTAAATTACATAATCAAATTAGTTGGCAATGGATTCAACTGTCGATTAGTTAATAAGTATTAATTCAGGTCATTTATAAAGATTTTTTTAAAACTTTGGACTTTTTCTGTGGTGTTGCAGACATCAAAATAACATTAAAAATATATATATATAATTGCAAGCAATGATGATCGAGTCCAAACACCCTGCGCCATAGCCACCTGGGCGCACCAGAAACACAGTTGGTACATGCACTTAAAAGTGAACATAATACTATTATGACATATTTTTAGAAAAAGGAGGAATTTTCTGTTAAAACCTCCAAAAAAACATGGATGATGAAAGCATGGTATTCAGTGGCGACACAGTGTGATGTCATCCAAAATGATCTCACACAATATAATGTCACACAGGAAGTTGCTAACCACTTTTTTTTTTTGTTTAAAAGCATCGTCATGGCTGCCTTGTTTAAAATATAAAAAAATCCCTGTGCAATTTTGCATCCTCAATTTCTTGAGACATAGGCCCAGGTTTGGTGGCGATTCTATAAATCCCCTAAGAGGAGTATGTCAAAATTTCTAAGGTGGGTTTTGCTAATGATATATATACACAGTAGATATAGTTTATAACTGACTACCTGTTAAGTAAATCCCATGACAATGCGAAAACTATTCAGCTGAATTGCAGCAGATTCCAACATGTTAAGCATGTTAGGGTGTTTTATAATTTTTTTAATAAAAGTGGTTAATAACATTTTTTTTTTAATTGAGCACATAATAATAATCCTTAGAAAAACATTAGCGCCCTTCACACACAAGGACATCAGCACTCTTATCATTGTGCTGGTGTTATAGCTTTTTGAGCATGTTTAGATCTTCAGAAAGACCTGGATGCAGGGAAAATATGGCCACTCAGTATGATGTCACTTAAAAAAAAATTCCAGTTTAAAAAAAGCATCACAAAATAAGGTCACTCAATGTAATGTCACTCATATTGAGGTTGCAATTATGACATATTATATAACTATATAATATATACCATACGACTAAGAAAGTTATTTTTTGCCATAAGTTTAAGCTCTAGATGACATTAGCCCTTTCAGAAAAAGAGTGCCCTCACACACTATGATGACATGGCTGATGTCATAGTGCTTGGGCCCTAAAAAAAAAAATAATGAAGTTAATTGTGCAAATACCCAAGTAATTGTGCAAAGATCAGCTTGACAATAACAAAGAATCTATGCGGAATGGAAAAGACATGCTATAGTAAGAATAACTGAGCAGACTCTGAAGCTAACCGTTGAGTGTGTTATGCACCGTGATGTTCTGTATATAACACATGAGCCTTAGCCTAGATCTCCCAGTCCACATTCCAATGCCCTTGTAGTGAGGTGTTGAAAAGCCAAATAGCTCTAGGGACAAAGAATGTCCTGAATATGTCAGTCTTCCACTAAACATACTTCTGTTTGCTGAAAACTATGTGCAGTGGGTGGTCGGGGTTGGCCATGATGGACAGCATTTTGTTTAGTGTCCTCCTCTCCACCACTTCCTTGAGTCCATCTCCAAACAAACCAACAAACCAGCTCTCCAATCGCGTCCAATCGCGTAGCATTCCTGCTTATAAGACCATCTCCCGGGGACATTTGATTACTCTTTAACTTACCGATTTTTGAGAATTGCTAAAACCTTCTCACATTATTGTGATCATTGTCTCGGTGATGTTACCTGTAAAAAATAAATGGGATCCTCCATGTATGAAAGCTCCTTCATCTTAGCATCTCTCCTCTTCAGCTCTGCCATCTCCTGCTTCAGTTTCCCAAACACTGCATCAGCCCGACTGACTACAGCTTTCTTTTGAGCTCTGATCAGCGCCGTTACCTCACAGCGTCTCTTAGTGAATTTGATCAGATCACTAAATATCCTTTCATGTTCCTGCAACGCTTTTTGTGCGGAGCGCTGTTACAACACACAAAGGGGATTTTTCAGCTATTTTAATGGAACCCAAAATAGTAAAACGATTAATTGATTTATAGAAACTAAAGAAATTGAACTGCGCTTTTAACATTAAGATGTTCTTGAAACTCACCATGTAAGACACCACTGCTTTTGTTAGCTTATGGTGCTGCTCCTCTCCTTCCTGAATCTTTTCCAGTAACTGTTTCTGTGCAATAACAAGGCATATAATTCAACAGCATGTCAGACAGAAGAGAATCTACTTTTTAACTACTCAATTAAAATGAGGTCAATGAGACATGAAATCGGTTATTAGTTCTAATAGGCTCACATAAAAATGTACATAGTTGCATGAACTACCCGTATATGTGTGTATCCGTATACATTGTGAAGACTTCAAGAGTGAAGGAACATTACTGGAAGATGACAAGACACCAGGAAGATCTTCAACAAGCTCAACACTTAAAAATGTCAAAACCATTTGGCAACTTGTGCACCTTGATTATCAAAGAACAACCCACAACGTGTGATTTGAACATGTGCTGTGTTGCTGCAAAGTTCGTCCCCAGGCTGTTGACCCAGGAGCAGAAAAAACATTGCATCCAAGTCTGCCACGAACTCAGTCAGCGTGCCGTGGATGATCATGTCATGGATCATTACTGGTGAGGAAAGCAACAGTCTCCATCATGGAGGAGGCTCATCATCTTCACGACTGACAAAGACGGGACAGGTCTGCAGCTCGGTCAAGTGCATGCTCATCGTCTTTTTCAACATTCGCAGCATTGTGCATCGTCCCCAGGGGACAGACCGTCAATAGCAAATTCTACTGCCAGGTTTGAAGGCATTTGAGAGCGGAATGTATAAAATGCAGCTATAAATCAAGAGCTTCAGTTGAAATAACGATTAAGCATCAGGATTTTGCATGATGGTTGGTATTACAAGGGCTGGTTTGAGTGTTTCAGAAACCACCGATCTGCTGGGATTTTCAAAAGGGTCCAAAGGGTCTGACAAAGTCTATAAAAAAGTAAATTAAGCAGTCTTTACATTCACAGTGAGTAGCAATCACCTGAGAATAGAATGTGAGTCCACTCTTGGTCAGTCAAGAACAAGAATCTGAGGCTACCGTGGGCACCGAATCACATAAACTACATAGATCTAATATTTTAGAAACTGGTGACTTCCTGGGATATTCACAGATTCTATAAGTTATTAACTTTTGTGTGTGAAAATCCTAGGAGGTTAGCACTTTTTGAAATACTAACCAATGCAACCAAACCAACCCAATTGTCAATTAAAAACCATGCCACAGTAAAAAATTACAGAAATGACACTTTCTATATTCTCATGCTTAATGTAGACTTGATATGAAGCTATTATCTTGACTAGATGATTGAGAAAACTTCATAATTCAGCAGGTATCCATTTGAAAGTCTATTGTAATTGTACTGGGGTTTATTTAGCTTTTTGCACAGAGATTTGCCTGCATGTCTGGCTGTGAGACATTGTTACCTGTTTCTCAGCTCTTTCTGCTGCAGCTGATACTGTATCGTGTCCTTTATGTTGATCCATGGCACACAACATGCAGATACACTGCTGGTCAGTGCGACAGTAAACCTCCAGCAGTTTGCCATGCTGAGAGCAGATCTGCTCCTGGAGTCGTCTGGAGGCTTCCACCAGCTTGTGCTTCTTAAAGGCAGGAGATTTATAGTGAGGCTGGAGGTGAGTCTCACAGAAAGAGGCCAGACACACCAGACAGGACTTGATGGCTTTGTGTTTTCTCTCAGTGCAGGAATCACACTCCACATCTTCAGGTCCAGCAGAACACTGAGCAGGAGGTGTAGGTTGGACTCCTGCCTTCTTCAGAGTCTCCACTATGTCAGCCAGCATGGTGTTTTTACTCACAGCAGGTCTTGGAGTGAAGGTTTGTCTACACTGAGGACAGCTATAGACTACCTTCTGATCCTCCTGATCCCAACAGGCATTAATACACTTCATACAGAAACTGTGTCCACACTGTAGAGTCACTGGATTCTTTATTAGATCCAGACAGATTGAACAGTTGAACTGATCTTGAAGTCCTAAAATATTAGCTTTAGCCATTTCACTGAAAAACAACAGTGCCCAAACAGTCACTAATGCAGTCGTTACAATATGCATGCACTTTCAGTTTGTAAAAGCCACGTAGAAACTCATGCATCTGAACAAAAGACTCACTTTTATAATTTTTTTTTCAAAATGCATTAAAGATTAAACTAAGTGGTCAATAACCTTAAACGGAAATCACAAAGAAAATAATGCATCACTACTTAATAATACAACAACAAAATAATTGAAATAAGTTTAACACATACAGTACTATTCCAGGAACTGTTTAACAAACATGCAATACATGACATCATATTACATTTATTGTAAATGCATTAACAACAATTACAGCATACCATAAGTTACTGTTTCTCTCCTGTATTGAGAACTATAGTAATTAAATTAAATATCAAATAACTCAGATTCAAGTGATAATCAGTAAATAAAGACCATAATTATCATACCATTAGTGTCCCTGGAATGACCAGCAGATGATGAGCTTTCCCGTCTCACCTGTTACTAACTGCAGTCTCTTGACTTACACGCAGTGTTTCATACACTGACCCTATACTGTTACCTCATAGTTACTTAGGGGTAGAGACTGTGAGGTGGTGATTATCTGCCACAGACAGTGCTTGTACATTGAGTCTAAACTTTTGCTGTACTAGTGAGTGTAAGGTGGCATATACTGTGATGTCATACTCTGGGCATGTCACAGGTGTTCCTCATCAAATGACTTGAAAATTTACAAATTTTCACCATTTCAATTATTTTAGCTTTTCACCTTAGGTGCATTCGGAAAGTATTTACAGTGTTTCACTTTTTCCCACATTTTATGTTACAGCCTTATTTCAAAATGGATTACATTCATTATTTTCCTTATAATTCTACAAACAATACCCCATAATTGGGAAAGAAGTTTGGTTAAATATTTGCAAGTTTATTAAAAAACATAAAAATAAAAATTACATGGTTATAAGTATTCACAGCCTGACACTGAAAATTACATTTAAAATTGATCTCAGTGTGACATCCACCAACAATTGTTTGTCACAATTGTTGAGTTGAGATTTACTTCGCACTTTTTTTTGTTTAATGAAATACCTTTTTTTTTTAAAATATATTTTACCATAGGTTGAACTGCCAAACTATGTACAGTGAAACTTCGGATTACGAGCATAATTCGTTCCCGGAAGTGGGCTCGTATTCCAAAAAAACAAATTTTATTTTCCCATAGGAAATAATGGAAACTCAAATTATTCATTCTACAGGCCAAAAAAATTAAATCCATAAAAATAATTAACACAAAATATAAAGTAAAAATATAACAAATTAACCTGCACTTTACCTTAAAAAAAAAAAATCCAGACAAATAAGTGTTTCCATTTATGCACACAGGCGCTGTGTGTGTGTGTGTGTGTAATGTGCGTACACACACACACACAGACACACACACATTAACGGAGAGACCGTTTTTTAAAAACCGTTTAAAAATTAACCATTTAAAAATTTAGCAAGGAACATTGCTAGTCACACTCGCGTGAGCGCATACAAACGGAATCACTGCTGTAAAGTATGCGCTCACGCGAGTGTGACTAGCGATGATCCTTGCTCATTTTTAAACGGTTTTAAAAACGGTCTCTCCGTTAATGTGTTAACACACACACACACACTCTCTCTCTCTCTCTCGGTTTTACAGCCCCTCCTCTCAGGTTCTTAAACAAACACACACACTCTACCATGCACACACACACATACACACACACACACACATTACCTATCGTCTCCCCTGCTGGGTCCTAGTGCTTGCAGGGTTTGTGTGTGTTTGTTTGCATAATTGTGTGTTTGTGTATTCACCCAGCAGGGGAGACGATTACCTACAATTCCGCAGCGCAAGAGAGAGAAAAACCGTTGGCTCAGTTGTGATCACGTAACGCTCGGTGTCAAAACTAGAAGCGCATGCGTGATACATGATACTCGGTAAACCAAGACAATGCTCGTTGTTCAAGTCAAAATTTATTAAAAATCTTTGCTCGTCTTGCGGAACACTCGTAAACCGCGTTACTTGTAATCCGAGGTTCCACTGTATTGTAATTGTCTGAATTGTCAGGTGCATCCTTTTTTGAGAAGTTTTTTTACAACTAGGTTGGAGTCCACCTGTGGTACATTCAGTTAAACTGAAATTTAAACCAAGCCATGAAGTCCAATAAATTGTATGCAGACCTCTGAGACAGGATTGTATGTGGCACAGATCTGGGACAGGGTACAGAAAACATTTTGCAGCATTGAAGGTCCCGGTCTGCCACTACCATGCTCCACTTTAGAGATGGTGTTGGCCAGGTGATGAGCCGTGCCTGGTTTTCTCCAAACATGATGCTTAGCATTCAGGCCAAAGACTTTAATCTTTGTTTCAACTGACCAGAGAATTTTGTTTCTCATGGTCTGAGAGTTCTTCAGGTGCCTTTGGCTGTCATTTGTCTTTTACTTAGAAGTGGCTTCCGTCTAGCCACTCTACCATATGGGTCTAATTGGTAAAGTTCCGCAGTTATGGTTGTTTTTTTAGAAGGTGCTCCTCTCTCCAGAGAGAAACACTGGAGCTCTTTTAGAGTGATGACTGGGTTTTTGGTCATCTCTCTAATTAAGGCTCTCCTGCCCTGATCACTCAGTTTGACCAGGGGGCCTGCTCTAGGAAGCATTTTGGTGGTTCCAAATTTCTTCTACAGTATGTACGGATGATGGAGACACCTTTGCTTATTGAGACTTTCAATGCTGGCAAAAGTTTTTTTACCTTGTTGTGCAAAATTAAATTGTCTGTTGTGGGGACCCCATGACAGGAGGACCCAAAAGACTAACAACAAAACCTAGTCAATTTTTCATCATTGTAACAAGTTTGGAGGAGGGGAAGGAAAGAATAGTGAAGGTGTGCACGTGTTGCATCACCCCACTCGCATGCCACTCTTCTGTGTTTTAAGTGTCTGCCACATGACTCTGCTCTGAACACCTCCCTAACCTTGAGCTACACTACCCGCCTTGTTTTTATAGGGCAGGGAAAAGCCTGAGATTGATTCACAATGATTTTTCACCAGAGGCCCTGCCTCTTCGCCCACATGCATAAGGGGAGAAATCTGACTGTGTCTGCCTATTCTAGGTTTACCTATATACGCACCACTCACTCGCTCATTGTCTATAACGCTTTATAGGGGTTGGAGCCTATCCCAGGAAACTTAGAGCGTGAGGCAGGGTACACCCAGGATGGGGTGCCAATTGATCACAGTGTTTTTATTATACAGTTTTAGGGATATGTGTCACGGGTATACACCGAAGGGGGCCATGCGCAGAGCCTCCATTTTGTGTTTTCCTTTAGTTTGAACTTAATTTCCCAGAATGCACCTCGGTCAGGTGATGGGAGCGCTCACCTGAGCCTAGGTAGCTAATCAGTTTAGTAATAAATAGTCTGCCTAAGGCCAGGGGGGTATTCCAGAAAGCTTGGTTAACTTACCATTTGGTTAATCATAACCTCTGGGTTGATTAACCCCAAACCCGCATACCATAAGTATGTTGGTTCCAAAACCCCTAAGAAGAGTAAGTTTAATCAACCCTTTACTGGTTACCCAGAGTTAGTGCGCGTGCACGGTGCACACATAAAGACATTTTCAATGGATCGCCGATCTCACGAGTCAAAATGGAAAATCAAAGTGAAAAAAGAGAGCGGCATACTTCACAGAGGTTTTAATGCACGTGTATGAAAAATTCAAGCCAATAATAATGAAAAAAAGCAATACGACTAAAAAAAAGAGAGTTGGCTTGGCAAAAAATAACGGACAGAGTAAATGCATGAGAATATTAAATTGTAAATTTGACATCACCTCCCTTTTTATTATAATGCAAAATAATTAAACACCCCTTCTGCATTCTTTTGACTGTTACACGAAAGCATTTACTTTTCCTGCCATTAATTTCTTTAGGTTAAAATACCAATGTATATTTACCAGGAATTTATGGTTTCTGATTTAATAAGCTGTAATCTTTCTGGAGCCAGAAGCCAAGTGAAATTAAAACACAGAAACGTTCTGCAAAAAAATAATATTTGATTACACGATCACTAAACTATTTATTAAACATGATTTAGTATATTCTTTCTGTCATGTACAGTAGGTAATAGAAAGAAGGCTGAAGCCCACCACCACCTCCCCTCACCCCATCTGAGGAGCTGGCTCTGTCACACAAAAGTAACATGGTGAAATGTAAGTTTAACACTATGATTTGTTTTCATTATATGACTTAATAAATTACTATCTCTGTTACTTTAAGTCTTTTTGAACGTGCTTAACATTTGTATCCAGGCTTACTTTATTTAACTGCATATGATGTATAGGCTACTGTGATCCTGTGATCTTAGTTGTATTACCTTGACATTTTTTTTTTCTTTGCATTATTGGTTTTTCTTTGATAATATTGAGAATTTTATGGGTTGTATTTCCTTATAGATGCTGATAGAGGAATGAAGATGATGATGAAGAGACCACATCTGCTGTGACAGAAGTGGTCAATGCTGGTAGGTCCACTGAGGTATGATGCATACCATTATAATGCATGCTTCCTTTTTACATTAGATTAACAGACTGTCATTGTTCTTTTACAGTACCTACCTGGGGATTCGCCTACGAATGAAGGTCCTTCAACTTCAATGCACGATCTAAGAAGTGTAAGAATTTGTGTGCAGTTGTCCATATTTAAATTTTATTGTCTGACAGAATCTCATTTATTTAATTATTTTTGCCTTCCTACTTGCCAGAAAAGGAGCTGTATAAGGTCCATCTTCAAAAACAAATGAGAAAAAGTGACATGGAGATGGACCTTATACAGCTTCAAATGGGAGAGAAAAGGCTATCCATTAAAAAAGCAATACTAGAAAATGAATTATTGGAGCATCGCCTTAAGGTGAGAACTTGTGTGTATATTAATCTGTTGCATGTTATAAGTGTTGTATCAAGCATTATAAAGCAATGTAATAAAAGAAAACACAAACACTTTACGTTCATTGTTTTTCAGGAAATAAAGAAATTAACCAGTGCAAACTATTTAATAAAAGTAATTTTGACAAATCCTGTCTCCCAAAAGTCTTCCATCTCTGTTGTGTGCCAAAATCTGTAGAGGTTCCTCTGGGCCATCTTCTTCAATACAAGAAGGGTGGCTCTCTCCTCTTATAGTGGCAATGTTGCCAAGCACAACACAAGCCACTATGATGTCGCATGCTTCACATATTACCTATAGTTAGTGGAAAAAATTATGAGTTTAATGATTTTAACAAGGCAAAAAATCAAGTTGTTACCTGAACATTGCTACTATGAATTGATTTCCTATTAACATCGTCTCCCTCATTTATTGAAGGAGCTTTAATATAAATGTGGGTGCCATCAATGCACCCAATTACATTTGGAAACCCTGAAATAGAAAGTCATATATGGAAGGATTAAGTGTGTGTGTGTGTGTGTGTGTGTGTGTGTGTGCAGGATGAATACATGTATACAGTAGATATAAATAGTATGACTACATATTAAATATGCGTCATAGATTTTACTAGAAAGGACAAACCTGCCACTCTGTGGAATTCCTTTAATAACATGCAGAGGTTTATGTCCAGGGAACTGTACACACGTGTGTAAGGCCTTGTTCACACGGGCGTTAAAATCGAGCGTTTTTCTTGCGTTTGTAGCGTCCGGTAAGCGCGGATCAAGCGGCGAGTGTTTTCTACACATAGGAGTCAATGGGAGTGTTCACACGGGCTTTGGTGACGTGCGTTTGTCCGGCTGCGCGTTTATACGGCATTAAAAAAACGTTGCATGCAGCTTTTTCTTGGCGTTCAAAACTCAACAAACGCAGGAAAACCGCTTCTAGTTCGTTTTCTGCGCGTTCATTTTACGCTTCGGAGAACCGGAGATATCCCATGATCCTCCATGCTATACATAGGGAAATGCGGAAAAGGGCAAAATAAAAAAAATCATTGTTGAAAAACTTACGCGGAAATTTTCATTTCTTCATAAACCACAAAAAAAGACTTCCTTTAATCCAACGTTGTGCAGTCAGAGAGTGAACCCTGTAGCAGCGGGCTTTCATATTCAGTTCCCGACACACTGCCCCCACAGGTTAACACACAAACTACAATTTGGGCTGCAGGCTGACGTTAGACAGAGACAAACGAACGCCGGTGTAGAAGTCAATCAAGCGCCACTACAAAATGCAACATAAACGTCTAGGACGTTCAGAGCACGTTCGTTTATCCAAAAACTTAACGCCCGTGTGAACAAGGCCTAAGAAGTGTTTAAGTGCCAGACATACAGGTGCCTTTCCCACATGCTCTGCATCGGCCATATTATTTGTCCTGACGCAAAAAACGAAGTGCTATGCACAGAATATTTTCTGTTCTAAGCGCAGACCCGCGGTTTCTGACATTTGCAATATGCGGTTTCAAGAGATGTGTTAAGTAAATTAATGATTCCCTTGAAAACTGATATTGCTCTTTTAAATAATCATAAGGAAATTAATAGACATCAATACGCGTATATCTCATAACTCTCTTCTGATAAAAAAGGGTTACTGATGTTCACTTGGACTAACAGCCAGTCTGTTTGGTCTGATCCTACAAAAAAATAAAAAATAAATAAGTGCAGCTGAAATCACGTAAAAAAAACCCTCATGTCATAAAACCTTTGTGGTTTTAATGTTAAGGCTGATCAGTGTATTGTGGTGGTGTACTTGGACACAATTTTCTTTTTGTATTTTTGCCTTTGTCCAAATACTTGACAATTTCCCAGAAGAAAAAAAAAATTTTAAAGGCTACTGTTTACATCAATAGCCATCTAATCACAGTTAATCAGATCTACTTCAGATTGGAAGTTTGTTACATTCCAAAAGCACACCCATTGACAGAATGCATGATAACCCTGGATGCAATTCCTTACAATGCCTGCAGAAACTCTTAGTATCATCGGAAAACAATTTAAACAGCCCCTAATATGATCTTTCTTGCAGTGTGTCATGTAGCTGTATGTTCAATTCAATTCAATTTTATTTGTATAGCGCTTTTAGCAATTTTCATTGCCGCAAAGCAGCTGTACACAATCAAAAGACTTATTTAAGTTTGTATGAAATGTGAATTTGTATCAATCAAAATGGTCAGTTTGTCCCTGGTGAGCAAGCCGAGGGCGACAGTGGCAAGGAAAAACTCCCTGAGATGGTAATAGGAAGAAACCTTGAGAGAAACCAGACTCAACAGGGAACCCATCCTCATCTGGGTGAAACAGAAAGCAGTAAATGATCTGCATTTATACAGTGTGTAGGGTGGGAGGCAGTTCAGCTATAATAGATGATGTTAGGTGATGTTAATAAGGAGTCCAGGTAGTAACTGAAGACACAGGTAGTAAGAATTTCCAGTCCTGAACTATCAAACTGTCAAGTCCCCAGAGAAACAGTTGCCAACACCAGTCAAGGCCAGAACCATTTTCTAGGTAGAAAGAATCATTCCCAGACACCAGACGCATCCCAGAGATCCATGTGGCGAGATCTTCAGCCAGAAGGGGGGCACCAGGATGGGTCAGACAGGTCCGGAGGGCAGAGGGAGTCTGGATCACTGGCAGCTCAGGAACGACATGTGTAGCTTGACAGAGAGAGAGAAAGAGTGAAAGGGGGAGACAGGAGGAGAGAGGAAAGAGAAAGAGGGGGAGAAAGAGAAGAAGAGGAGAAATGGCAGTTAGGTATGGTCACAGTCACACAATGTATAATGTGAATCAGATCAGAGGTGCTGTGGTCTTTATGTTAATTAAATTATTAAAACAAACTTTCTGAGTCTTTCTAAAAAATTTTTCTTAGCTCGGGGAACAGACACAGTCTCAATATGATGAACCCTGAGTGACGACTCTATGCAGCTAGCAGACAGTTGGTTTAGCCTGTCTGTCTGCTCCCTGGCCTGGGCTCTGGATTGTCACCGATTAACTAGGCCTCTTCTGAGACTATGAGCTATACTGCAAGAAATGAGAGCAGCACCTTCCCGAGTGGGATGGACATCGTCCCGCCCTAACAGGCCAGTTTTGCCCTCAAAGGTCTTCCAATTATCAATGAAGCCCATGTTGTTTTCGGAGCACCACCTGGACATCCAGCAGTTCAGCGACCATAACCTGCTAGAGGTATGTCACCAGGTCTAATTGGGATGGGACCAGAGCATATTATGTCATCGGACATCGCCTTAGCTAATTTAAACACCTCTATAAAGTTATTCTTACTAACCTCTGACTGACGAAGGCGTATATTATTAGCTCCAGCATGTACCACTATCTTGGAGAACCTGTGTCCTAGAGCCCTACGATTACCTGCTATGTCCGGTGCTCTGGCTCCCGGGATACACCTAACCACTGCCGTTGGCGCCCCTAAAGACCTGGCTAATTTCACGTGCCTCATTATAGAGTCTCCTATAACCAGAGCTCTTTAAGGTTTCTCAGCGGGTGCATCACTGAGGAGAGCAAACCTGTTGGACACGTGAAGCGCAGAAGAGGTGTGCTCCGGTGGGCTAGCCTTAGCGTTAGCTTTGGCTAAACGAGTATGCCGCCGAGCAGTCACCCACTCGCCCCGCTGTGAGGGCTCTAATGCCGGAGTCGGGGGCTGGTTATCTCCGCCTGCGGCACCCAGACTGTCCGCTACGGGAATAACACTGCTCTCACACTCTCTAACCCTCTCTAAAGTCTGGATGCGCTGCTCTAACGCTGATATCTTCTTCGTCAGAGTGCTCACTAACACACACCTATCACAAATAAAATTACCACTAACGACGGCGGAAGAATGTCTAAACATCCTGCACTCTACACACTGAACAATCAATTATATCGTACCTGAGTCAGAGTTTAGTTGTTTGGAGCTGAATTCCATTTGTTGTTTTTAGACGAAGAAACTTGCATGTTCTCCAAAAAGCGCAGAAAAGGCGAAGCCAAATAGTATAAAGATGTAAAAACTAGTTGCTATAAATATTATATTGTATAAATGAAAAAGTTATGTAATTTAAACGCTAATACAAACGCAAAACTTTCGCGGCAACGATACAAAAACAGGATGCTACGTCACCAACAGCAAGGGAATGCTAGCTAGTTAGGCTAAGGGTTCTGTCACTCGCTCGATCAGATCAGTTTAAAAATGGTTCGCTGGTATAACCATAGCAAGCATGTCCGCTAATTTTAACAATCAAAGAAAAAAAGTAACAATAAAGTTAAAATGTAGGGATAAAAAAGAGAAATGAAAGATTCAGATGTTAGCCATGCTCATATTAAAGTGCATAAACTGTCATCTTGAATAAGCAGGGATAGTGCAATATCTCTCTCTCTCTCTCTCTCTCTGTCCTTTGTATCTGTACATATGGATGCATGAGTGTATGTGAATGATTGTATGTGAATAAGGATCATTTACTCCATTATATTTACTTAAGTAACTTTTGAAAAAAAAAAAAAACTTCTATGAGTACTTTTTCCTGCACCATACTTTTTACTTTTACTTGAGTAACTTCATGAAGAAGAAACGTTACTCTTACATTCGGCTACACTCGACTTGTTACATTTACATTTACATTTAGGCATTTGGCAGACGCTCTTATCCAAAGCGACTTACAAAAAGTGCTTTAAAGTTTACATCATTGGATACATACTTACACTGGGTTAACTAGGTTAATAACTAAGTGCCATTAGTCCAACACAACTGGGAAGAGGGTTTTTTTTGTTTTGTTTTTTTGTTACTTTTCCAACCATTTATTCGACACATTAGATATTTTTTGTTTTTGCCAGAGAAATGCAGCTGGTGGATCTACCACGTGACTCTGTTTCACCAATCAGATGTAGCAACAATAATCACATGACTACGTTTGACCAATCAGCCGCAAAACGAATAACCGCATGGAGTCAAATGGCCACACAGAAGGCAGGGGTCGGGGGAGGGTTGTCTTCAGCAATGGTAGACAGTAAAGCAAACATGTCGCGGTTAGTTTAGCGGTTTTATTTAATGTTGCAATCTTAACATTTAATTAGAAAATAAAGCTAGATGCTAAAAAATACAAGTTTCTTACATTTGTTCTGCTGGACACAGTTCATGGTAAAGTGAAGCCTCTTGTACATGTTCTAATGTTATTTGTTATCTGCTGAGGCATTTGCAGGGCAACTGAATATACAGTATATCTTACACAGGAAATAGTTTACACTGTTCAAACATCCATGTATTACCTACAGTAGGTATTTATTTCAAAAGCTTTATATTGTTTTATATTGAGATTGGGACATTTGTATTTCTTATTCCTTAATTTGATATTTTGTACAGATATTTCATTTTTTTTCGTTTATTTTATTAATTTTATTGATTTTATCTGCTTATCTACTTTCTAAAAAAAATTAATCAGACATTGTGATGAAACAGTTACTCAGTACTTGAGGAGGCTTTTCACCGAATACTTACTTGGGTGATATTTCAGATTACTACTTTTTACTTCTAGTTGAGTTTTACTGCACCATACTTTTTATTTTGAAGTACAGATACTTTTACTTGAGTAGATTTTTTGGCTACTCTACCCACCTCTGTTCAGAAGTAACACTCCTGTACTTTAGCACCATATGAACAGTCTACAAAGAACAGAAAGGACAAAGACAGGCTTTCATATACAGGCAAAGATGAGTTGAAACAACAGTAGAGTGTTTATGTTGAGACTGACTTTATTGATAGAAATCTTTACAGATTTTAATATTCTTTTGAAAAAGAAATCAAATCAAATAATCAATGAGGATATCAATAAGGATTATTAAAAGGTAATAACTGAAACAATCCTTTAAGCCAAGCTAACAAAGAAGACATTTTTGATTTGAATGATCTAATAGGTGAGATTCATTATATAAAATTTTCATTACATTTTTAGAATAAACTTTGCAGATTTTGAGGCCCCACCGAGGTTTTTGGCTGATTCAGTCACAGTTACATCTCCAGCAGTGTAAGTGACACCTTTGTAGGTTCCACTGGTTTTAAATTCCAGCACACCACCATTATGGCACGTAATCTTGACTTTGCCCTTGAAGGGGAGATCAACTGGAGCCTGGACAAGTGTGATGTCCACATCCACGATTTTACCTGGAAGGACTGTAACAAGAAATACGTAAAGCTCCATTCTCTCTTCACTCATCTCTGAAGGATATGTACCCGTAGGACCAAGTATGAAAACATAGTTTAATTCTTTCTTTGCAATCAGTGGGATTCCTGCAGTCACTTTCAGGGTGTATGTCAACTCCAATTTTCCAGTAACTGACCAGGAGGATTTCGGCGTTATTTTTTGGGAGGTTTCAATTTTCAATTCTTGAGTTTGAGAAGTATCATTGTGGTAGGTCATGGATTTGATTTCCCTGATATTCACTTTGGGTATCACTTCCTTAAGTGTAGGATACTCAACATCTGTAAGCTCAGTAGACTTGATCGTGTTAATGAATATGAAGCCCAAGCAATCAATATCTGAACCTGAACGCCCTGTGATTCCCATGCAGATCCCAGAAGCAACATCAACTGGAACTTCTTGGTTCAACCCTTCACTTCTCTGCTTTACATAGAACTCCCTGGAGTGAGTTGTCTTGAATTTGATGGCACCCAGACGTGTTCCCCTTGAATTTGCCCATAGTGAAAGGGAGGTGAAATGCTCTCCATCTTCAAATATAAACTCTTTAACATCCCCAGCAGGTACACCAAACTGCTTGGACTGGCCATCAGTAAGGCAGACCTTTATGGCCTTCACTTGCCAGTCACCGAGCCACACGCAGATCTTTTGCAATGTGGATCCATTTTCAGTGCCATTAAAATTAAAGGGGTTTCCTCCATTCGCACCAACTGCAACTACATCTGCCAGGGCTGACATTATCTTGAGCTTAACCTTCAAAAAGAAAACAGACAATTAGTTGTATTAAGGTCATTTTTAATAATTATTCTTTTTTAAAATAAATAATCAAAAGCTACTGTCAATATTATTTTATGATTCAGATCATAAAGTGTTTTCAGCCGACTGTTTATTTAATTAATTTATTCTTACTAACGGCCAATACGTTCTTTTGGAATAAAACCAGTCATTCAAATTACTTGTAACTTCTATCTCACACCACTAAAAGGTAGATAGTACCAAAGTACCAATATATATTTTGGGTAGACCAGTATGGCCATCTTTAAACAAAATGGCCGCAGCAAAATTATGTCATCGCACAATTTAAGCCATAAATGAGACCTAAGTTGTGATTCTAATCTATTCTTATTGGTAACCATAATTTAAAATTTCTTTAAAGTTGTTAAAATTGCACCTAATCAATAAAAACCTCACACCAAGTAATAATAGAAAACATAAAAGAATGAATAGATTGCAATAAATTGTTTAATATTGCTACTGTATCCAACTAAATACATTTCCCTTGCAAACGACTTATACATGTTTTTTATAATTAATTTATTTTGGATTAATAAATCAATTTAACTAATTAACGTTTTCACACATAGGAATTTTTGGCGATGAACCTTGAGATTCCACCATGTGCTGGCAATAGCAGGGACGAAAGCAAAGATTGCATGGAAGTCGACATATTCATGTAATTTCCATGATTAATCTCCTTGACACGTCAGTGCAGCCCTATACTTGGGTTATTTGAAGCTGTTGTGCTCTTTCTATCCTGTCGGGTCAGCATCCTCACAAACCTCTGCCTAATTTTATTGATTTCTTTCATGAACATTGTAACCAATTACATAAACAGTACATTACATGTAAAACAATAAAATATGCAAAGATTTAAAACAGTAAATTTATGCATGAACTATTAATAAAACATATAAATAAGACACAAACAACTGAGGCGCACATTTTTCACATTTCATCCCTCCAAACCGCTCTGGAAAGCTACAGCTTCTAAATGTTATTTCTTGGAGAAATAATAAGAGAAATTACCCCCACTGAGTATCTACCTCTGCTGTGTCGTCAACTACAATTCCATTAGGAAGGGCCTGTCATAAAACGATTAAAGACCATTATGTGACGTGAACTGGCGGTCACTTTATTTGTAGCTAATTTATTTTTATTTGTAAATGTTCTTCTTTATAAGGGCCACAGGAAGACCTTCACAAAATTAAATAAAAAAGGTAGATCACATTCTCTCTCCCCCTGTCTCTCTCTCTCTCACACAGACACACAACAATTACTATGCTTTTTATCTTTATTAATGGTTTATGCTCTGCTCACCTTTTGTCTTTTTAGAATTTCTGCAGTTTACCTCAGTCTCTGTCCTCTTATGACTCTTGTTGGCCCTGGGGGTGAAAACGTATGAGCAATGGTACAGTTGTTAGCATTCACATACACTACTGCATCCAATTGTACAGACACAAAAGACAGGGAGAGAGAGAGAAAGAGAGAGAGAGAGATTGCACTATCCTCGCTTATTCAAGATGACAGTTTATGCACTTCAATATGAGCATGGCTAACATCTGAATCTTGCCTTTCTCTTTTTTATCTCTACATTCTTAACTTTACAGTTACTTTTCTTTTTTAATTGTTAAAATTAGCGGACATGCTTTGGCAATACTGTTTCCTGCTATGGTTTCGCCAGAGAACCTTTTTTTACTTGATCTGATTGAGCGAGTGACAGAACCCTTAGCCTGACTAGCTAGTCCTGTGATTTTTCACCCTGATTGATTTTAATAACCAGTTTGCATTTTTCTTGACATGTGATTACACGCGTCTTCCAGGGACATTTCCCCTGGTTTAGGTTTATTTTAGGTCATGTAAAAAAATTTTTTAGTGATTACAAGTGACAAAACAATTTCAAATTTCAATGACACAAAAAGAAAATGAAATAAATAAATATATAAAACAGTCAATATATGTTATGTTGCTTAAGTTACTGTAATAGGGCTGTGTTTAGAGATTAACTATTCATGCCTAGCAAATATTTATTACTGAAATTTAGCATTTATCATGTCCATATTCAGACCTCAGAAGTAACTCACTCACTATGGTTAAATGCAGCAGTGTTTTATTTCACTTATGCTGCAACAATTTGCATTACTGGTGTTATTATTTATTTATTTACTCAATTAAAGACTGACACATGGTTATAGAAAATGCTACAAAAAAAAAAAATGTTCAGAGTTTAAAATTCAGAAGTAGTGTGCTATAAATAATTTTACTTAATGGAACCTTAAAATAAAGCATTACTAAATACAGTAAGAGCAAGATTCATGTAAATTGAAGTAATCTACATATACGTTGAATAACAGACATCATGACAATCATCGGATCAAGAATAGCAGGAACACTTACAAGGAAGTCGTCAGAAGCAGGTAGCTAGAAGTAGAAGTTCCTTTAAAACAAGTCTCCTGGAAGATGCCGGTGTAAGGACAGAAGCTAGACATGCCTATTTATAATACTTAAAATGGGTGGGGTTAAACTTTACAACACACTTCCAAAGAAATGGTTATTCAGGGCAAGGGTGGACTATATATGTGAGCATTGGCATTTACTGTAAGTGGAAGTCACTTTACATATGGCTCTTACAGATGTTAATTTCCTTAAACCATCACCGAAAACACATTGTTTTATTAAAGTTATAAGGTCTAATAAAATAATGGGACAAAAAGTCACACCCTCTAACATTGCGTTGGGTAGTATTTTGCTTTTGATTATTCACCATGGCATCGTTTCGATAAGCTTATGCATTGTCCCAACACTTATTTCGGTTTAGACTCAACTCAATTTCTCTCCAAGGTCTCGTGTTGATGATGGGAGAATGAAAGAGATAAATGTTGGAATATGTGCATGTCATCAGGGAAGAAAAAAAATAATTCATGGAAAAACCTGGTCATTCAGTATAATCACTTTTTTAAAAAAAGGTCATAGAATATACAGTACCTGTCTCTCAGATTATCCTACATCCTGAATTCCAAAAAATCTTTAAGCCAATATTTGATTCACAATAGAAGATAGAGAACAGGAATGTTTCACCTGAGAAATTTTACACTTTTATCCACTAAACGAGCTCATTTCAAATTTAATGTCTGCCTCAGGTCTCAAAAAAGTTGGGACGGGGGCATATTTACCATGGTGTAGCATCTGCTCTTCCATCCGTTCTGTTCCATTCTTACCTGATATAGGTTTTCAGCTTGTAAGAGTTTGCAGTCGTCTTTGACATACTTTTTGTTTAATGATGCGCCAAATGTTCTTTATAGGAGAAAGACCTGGACTGCAGGCAAGATAATTCAGCACATGGACTCTTCTACTATGAAGCCATTCTTTTGTAATAGCTGCAGCAGTGTGGTTTTGCATTGTCCTACTGAAATACACAAGGCATTCCCTGAAATGAACGTGATCTAAACCCTTTATAATGTATACCTTTCAAAATTCATAGTGCCTTGCAAAAAATGCAAGCTGCTTATAATGTATCCTTCCTCTTTAGCCCAGAGGACACATCGTCCGTGATTTCCAACAAGATAATCAAATTTGGACTCGCCTGAACATAGAAGACGATGATTTTTTTTTTTTTTTGAAACATTTCATTTTAAATGAGCCTTGGTCCACAGGACATGGCGATTCTGGACCATGTTTACATATGGCCTCCGTTTTGCATCTGCACATGGGAAGGTGGATTGTGTTTGCCAACAGTGACCTTTGGAAGTATTCCTGGGCCCATTTAATGATGTCAACGACACAATCATGCCAATGAGTGTTGTCTGAGCCCATCCAACAAATGTCTTTGGCCATGTCCCTTCAGCACAGAGATTTCTCCAGTTTCTCTGAATCTTTTGATGATGAGATGATGAGATTTGCAAAGCCTTTGACATTTGACATTGAGGAACATTATTTTTAAAGTATTCCACAATCATTTCACACACTCTTTCACAGATTGGAGAGCCTAAAGACAGTACTTACAGTAAGCATTTCTACATTAAGTTTTGGACAAATATGGCAATGATTTTAATTTCACTGTTTGTTTTTAAGGCACTACATGGTCTGTCTCTACAGAACATCAATGACATGATTATTCCATTCAGACAGGGTTCTTTAAATGTGCTGATTAATTACTGCTAACCATCTCACAGTCATGATTATAAACAAGGGTGATGTACATTTTTCAGTAACTTCCTATAGATTTTTGAAGATCATTTATTTGAGAGGAAGATCAGATCCAACTATTGCTGCATTCAAATCTTGACCTAGGACCCATATTTTCTCCTGGACTTATGAGAATTGTTTTCATGTCAGGTGTCTCCTCAGTCATTTAATAATGGATACGCTGTCATGTCATTGTGCTTTTTTACGTGTTAAATTTATTTTAGCTTTATCTCAATTAAGACAGCTTTGTCTTATAAATGCCCTTTAGAGAAACAATGAGATGAATGATAATTTCAACTGTCTTTGTCCTTAAGTCATCATCAATTCTTAAAAGCATTGATTATTGCATGATTATAACATTATTTTAAATGTAGGTGTTTCTACATTTAGTTTTTTAGGAGACAAATTGAAGGAATTTGGGTAATACTGAAGTACAACAAAGACAGTTACCGGATTCAGAAGACAAAATGCAGAAAAATGTTTGCAGTATTGGACCTTACATCATTCTTCCAAAGAAAGGTGAGGGGGTCCCATTATGTCTTAGCTGAAAGGCATATTACATATAATACACATTTACTGTCACTAAAATATCTGAGAAGGCATGATTGTTCTTGGTGGCAACGGCAGTGACTAGATTCTGCAGAAGAATTCAGAAGAAGTAACTGTTCTTGAACAATACATTACACTTCCAACGAAAGGTGAGTGTTTGCCTGTACAGGTTCTGTTAGATGAAAGCCTTATTATAATTTTTCCCATAGGTTAAATGTTTGCAACTGTCACTGAAATATCTAACAAGGCATGATTGTTCTTGGTGGCAACGGCAGTGACTAGATTCTGCGGAAGAATTCAAAAGAAATTGCTGTTTTCGAACCATACATTACACTTCCAACAAAAGGTGAGTGTTTGCCTTTACAGGTTTTTGTTAGATGAAAGGTATATTACATATGCTTTTCCCATAGGTTAAGTTTTTTAAACTGTCATTGGAATATCTAAGAAGGCATGTTTGTTCTTTTTGGCAATTTAATCATGAATTATTTACATGCTTTTTATTTCAGTACTGAAGCACAATAAAGCACAAAAACTCACACAAAAAAGTGTCAGAATTAATTGTTTTTTAAAAAAGTGACTTTTAGAATGTATTTCATAAATATGATGGGACAATGTTAATTAAACCCCAAAAAACAGCCATAAATAACAAAATATCAACTTTTAATGACAAAACATGGCACTTCACCTTAACTTGCCTCAGTTTGCAGCCATGAAAAAGTATTTTTCCTTTGTCTTTTTTTTTTTTTTTTGCATATTGGTCAAACTTAATTGATTCATATTATCCAACAGTTTTAATATTTAATAAAGATATAAGATGCAGTTTTTAAATGATTTTATTTATTACAAGAAAAAAAGCTTTCCAGACCTACTGTAGTTGGACGTGGGGTTAAAACTAATTTTCCCTGAACCTAATGACTGGTTTTGCCACCCTTGGCAGCAACAACTGCAATGAAGCGTTTGCAATAACCGATAACATTGCTCTGGAGGAATTTCGGCAGACTCTTCTTTGCAGATTTTTTTCAAATTCAGCCACATTGAAGCATCGAGCATGAACCACCTATTTAACTGAGGTCTTAAACTGCAGTTCTTTAGATGCTTTTATGAGCTTATGAATGAGTCGCCATTGTGCTCTGGGAAGTAACTTTTGGGACAAATAACTTTTTCACATAGTGCCAGGTAGGTTTGGATAGCTTTTTTACCTTAATAAATGAAATCATCAGCGGAATGTTCTTTTAACTGTTTACTGGAGTCCATGGGGAATGCTCTTCAAGCCTTTTTTGGTTTTGTTCCAAATGCGCTAATCAACTCTTTGATATCACACTTTTGAGAGTTAGATGAAACAGAGGAAAATCAGCTAGAATCTAATCTTTTAAAACTATCACGCTGCTAGTATGTGTGTCGGATTATCACTCCATCATCTTCACTATCAGAAGTCACACCACAAGACAATGCAAGAATAGGTACATCACATTACCATCTCAGGTTGTGTTATTTCTGCAACATCCTTTAACAGAGGTTCTCGAATGTGATATGCCTTCAGCATGTTCACATGACATACACACGATTTCTTTCACCGATCAGGGGGTAAAAATTATGTAACCTGCATCACTCAATTTCTTTAGCATTTCGTACGGTCCTGAAAAACGTGTCTCACGTCTCTGCTCACGTTTCCCCAGCAAAACATAACATATTGGAAAAAAATAATAATGATTAAAGAAATAAATTAAATCAGACTTAATAGTTGGATTTGATACTTTTCTTTTTATTTACTGTATGGAAAGTCGTATTATTCTTTCTCTGGAGAATAAACAAACCTGGTAGATTGTCTTGAAAGTCTTGACCAGTGAAGGACTGGCCATCTGGAGCACCATGAAACATTCATTGAAATGCAATTCTTATGCACAGAAAAAAAGAAACTACACAGTTATCATCCTTTTAATCAAAACGCTGCCTTTTGTTTTTTGCATCGAGTTTAATTATGCAGCACTTTTAGTATTCATAGCAAAAGCTACCCAACAGTGTAATTAAAGTACCCAACAAAACACAGAATTTTGACTCAATATAAACAACCCAACGATGTGTTTACAGAAACCCAGCATTTTTTAGTGAACTACCACTAATGAATGGAGAAAGCGCAGTCAAAGCCCGGGGATTCTGCTTGCTGTCATGTTGTATTCAGTGAGTAGCATATATGTTTGTGTTTGTTGTATTTTTTCTGTAGTTTTATCGCTAAATCTGCTCATATCTGCGCACACGTTCATCAGCCTCAGATTAAAAAGCGTGCATGCGCAACTCATTTTCACTTTGCAAATGGCAGTGTTTATTGTTTAGTGTATAAACACCATAAAACAACATTGTTTTAGGATAACATATAATACATTTTTGTATTCTTTGTCTTTTTGCACACACGCGCGGGTGTGTTACAATAATAATAACAACAATAATAACAATAATAATAAATTCGGAGCACTACTACCAATAATAATAATACTAAATGGAGAAAGCGCAGTGTAAGAAGTATCATCATTGAAGGAGAGAAGAAAATGAAGAATAAATACATATTAATATTTACAGTTTGAGCTCGACACGATTATTTAAATTTTGTTTATTGTAACATGTTTATTGTCAATGGGCGCCTAAGAGAGATAACACATTTTCGGCTTCACACAATACTTCAGATTAAAACACGACTGCCCCCTACAGGTAATGAACGGCATTTTCACAGCTTGCCTCGCGCTGTTGCGGCAGCTCGCAAGATTCCTTTTCTCAAAACGTGCATTCTTAATGGCCAGATCTGTATTTTAACATACCTAGCCGTACAAAATATACAAAATGTGACTTCAAAAATGGAAAATACAGATACACTTGGGGTAATTGACATAGAATTTAAATAGAAATGTCCAGGGTGTGTAGAAATGTGCATGAATGTGTAAATGTGTAATGTCAATAAATTGTCCATAATTGTCCATAAAAGTGCAGTGCGCAAAAATGGTTTAGTCCAGCGTCTCACTGACCGCAACAGAAAAAACAGTCAGGAAGTGGTTTTCATGATCTCGACCTGACCTTGGTCCAGCATTGCTTGCTGTAGATTGAGTGCAAGTCAGGGAGCTTTGTGCAGATCATGCACCTCTTTCTTTAGCTTGTGAGTCCTGCATGGTGCTGTTCCCGAACCAGGTCGTGATGTCTCTCGTCAGGTGCAGGAAAGAAAAGTTCCTAATCACACTGGAGGGCAGTCTAAAGTTTCTCCCAGTGTCTAAGGTGGTAGAGACTCTGCCATGCCTTTTTTGCCACAGTGTTAATGTGACAGGACCATGACAGGTCCTGCGTGATGTGAATACCGATGTTTCAGAAGCTGACCACTCTCTGGGGTCTGGTATTTCCTTTGCTGCTTTGTACTGTACTTATGTCCACTATCGACTCATTTGTCTTGCTGTCATTTAGAAAGAGATTGTTCCTCTGGCACCAGTTCTCCAGATTCCTAATCACCTCCAGGTAGGCTGGCTCATTGTTGTAAGAGATTAGAAAGAAAAAAAAGTGGTAAGTTTCTAGAATAACTTAAAAATATTAAACCTACAAAAACACAATCTAGTCATCTGTACACCATAAAAGAGACAGTCGGTTCAACAGTACAATGTCACCTGTTTGCATTTGAGCAGTCTGAGATTTCAGGCTTGTCACGTATTTAGATGCCTGTGACATGCTGGTCAGATTTACTGATTGAAGTTTTTGAAGACAGACTTAACACAGATGGTCCAAGGTGAGAGTTTTTAATTTAAATTACAGCTTTCACAATGCAGCCTGTGTTTAGAAGGATGTACTGTTACTCCTAACTCAACAGTAAAAGACCTGGGAGTAATATTAGACAGTAACTTGTCCTTTGAAAATCATATTTCCAATATCACAAAAACAGCCTTTTTCCATCTTAGAAATATTGCCAAACTTGGGAGCATCTTATCCGTATCTGATGCAGAAAAGCTAGTTCATTCATTCATGACCTCCAGACTGGACTATTGTAATGCATTACTAGGTGGTTGTCCTGCATCCTCAATAAACAAGCTTCAGTAAGTCCAAAATGCAGCCGCCAGGGTTCTCACTAGATCCAGAAAATATGATCATATAACCCCAATATTATCATCCCTGCACTGGCTACCTGTTCAGTTAAGAATTAATTACAAAATAGTATTACTTACATACAAGGCTTTAAATAGTTTAGCTCCCACATACCTAACCAGTCTTCTGTTACGCTACAATCCACCACGCTCCTTAAGATCACAAAACTCTGGACTTCTGGTAGTTCCCAGAATTTTTTAATCTACAAAAGGGGGCAGGGCATTTTTATATTTAGCTCCAAAACTTTGGAATAGCCTTCCAGACAGTGTTCGGGGCTCAGACACAGTTTCCCAGTTTAAAAGTAGACTCAAGACGCATCTCTTTAATCTGGCATACACGTAACTCATCCCATAACCTCATACTCCAGTACATCTATCCTGAATGGCAACTACGCTAATTCTCCATTGTACCAGTTTCAGTAGACAAAGGCCGACCCTGCGAGGATCCTGAGGCATCCAGAGAAAGACCAGCTCCAGCTGGATTCTGCTTTATGATGGTTGGAGCTACACATCCTGCTCCTGTGCTCCCAGTGATCCAGACCCCATCTGCCCTTTGCACCTACTGACTCATCCCTATGCTGAACTGGACTTCATGTTAATTTAAAGAATTTCTGTTACATTGTACTTTCAGCTGCATAACACACATGATGTTATATCATCTCTATCTGTTTCCACCCAAATGAGGATGGGTTCCCTGTTGAGTCTGGTTCCTCTCAAGATTTCTTCCTATTGCCATCTCAGGGAGTTTTTCCTTGCCACTGTCGCCGTCACCCTTGGCTTGCTCATCAGAGAAATTTCATTCATTCATCTCATTATTATCTAGACACATTTTTCTCACACATACACAGTTTATTCTTATTTTATTCTCATTAATATTTTATTTTATATATATTATATGAATTTATTTCATTTTTGTGAAGTGCTTTGAGACAATGACCATTGTTAAAAGCGCTATATAAATAAAATTGAATTAAATTGAATTAAATTAAATAATACTGTAAACCATATGAAAGGTTAATAATTTGTTATAGGACCAGCAGGGCGGTGTTTTTAGATCTACAGTGCAAATGGTGTGAACGGTGTCAGATGTGTAACTTGTCCAGATATTTAGCAACAATTTATTAAGAAGAAAAAGTGTTATTTAATATTTTTTGCAATACTTTGGGTAAACATTCCTCCATCAATCACATAGACATCAATAGCAGCAATTGTACATCATACTCACAGTAAGGTTGAGTCTAGTATTTTGACAGAGACATTTTTTGTGACTGTACACCACACAATTAATTTGAAATATTTAAAAACATTTTACAATGTCTACTTTTATTTAAAGGTAAAAAAAAAAGGAACCTACATTTTCATGGCACCAAAATACCTAGAATACTCACTCATACCAAACGCACTGCTTATATAACCCCAGTCTTGTCTGATTTTTATTGGCTCCCAGTTGTCTACCGTATCGAATTCAAAATTCTTCTCCTTGTTTTCAAATCTATAAATCGCTTAGCTCTCTCTTACCTTTTTAATCTGCTTGCCCCCTACATTCCGACTCGTTCACTATGTTCCTTTGATTCTGTTTTTTTTTTTTTGTTGTCCCTCGGTACCGCCTTTCTTCAATGCGCCGCAGATCATTCAGTGTTATTGCTCCCAAACTCTGGAACTCTCTACCACACTCTTTCCGTTCTGTTAACAACATCTCCATATTTAAATATTTACTCAAAACTCATTTGTTTTCTGAATGTTACACCTGAATCCACCTGTCCTCTGCATGTCTGTCTTTTTTTGTGTGTGTCTGTTTGTTGACTGTTTTTTCCCCCATTGTAAAGTGTCCTTGAGCTCTGGAAAGGCGCTATATAAATAAAATGTATTATTATTATTATTATTATTATTATTATTGGACTGTCACAATATTCAAATTCAATAATCATAAATATTAAGAATTTGTTCATCACACATATGCAGAATCACTGATCATATCCACACTCTCTTCAGTGTGAGTACACCTTGCTCATCCTACTAACACCACTTTAGCATCACTTCCAGGTGGGCTATTATTGTGAAAACTCCTGGCTATAACTTCTATGTAGTCATTGTACAGGATTAAAGAAGGATTGGACTATTTATGTAGTAAAATAGAAATTTAGGCGTGAGGGTTACTTTATATACTTTATGGACTAAGTGTGTGGCCCTTTTTTGTCTATTATATTGTAAGCACTTCTTGGAGTTGGCGCACTGCAAGACTCTACAAAGACCTAGCACAATGTTACAGACTGCTGGTTGAGTGGCTGCTCTTGAGGAAAATGGAAACAGTTGTGTATTAATTACCTCTGATGGTATATTATTGACTGCAACTTGTGTAATCAGCAGGTAACATATTTTATTTATTTTTTGTTCATTAACTTGCCATGTTTAAAGCAAACTTAATGTCTCATTTCAACAGCAGTACAGTTTCTGGTGCCCATGGCCTTCAGATTATCCAAACTAAGTGTAACAAAAAAATTTAAAAGGCTTGAAGAGAATTCCCTATACACTCCTGGAAACAGTAAAAACAAAAAGTTTGCTTATGATTTCATTTATTATAAAAAAAGAAGCTACCCAAACCTACCTGGCACTATGTGAAAAAGTTATTTGTTCCAAAAGTTACTTCCCAGAGCACAATAGCGTCTCATTCATGAGATCATAAAATAACTCGAGACAACATCTAAAGAACTGCAGTTTAAGACCTCAGTTAAACAGGCGGTTCATGCTTAAATACCCTTCACCGTGGCTGAATTAAAGCAATTCTGCGAAAAAGAGTAGGCCAAAATTCCTCCTAACTGATATAACCAGTTGTTGCAAATGCTTGATGCTGTTGTTGCTACCCAGGGTGGCACAACCAGTCATTAGTAATGGGGCAATTCGTTTTAACCCTATGGCCATGTAGGTCTGGAAAGCTTCTTTTCCTGTAATACACGAAATTATAATTTAAAAAAGGCATTTTATATCTTTGTGTAATAGTAAAATTTGCTTCATAATATGAATCAATTTAGTTTGACCAATATGCAAAAAAATGAAAATAAATAGGAGGGAAAATACTTTTTCATTAAACTGCATCTGTAAATGAAATTAAAGTTAAGGTGAAGGGGCTAAGTACAATTTTGTGTCATGAAAAGGATATATTTTGTTATGTAATACTGTTTTGGGGGTTTATTTAACATTGTCCCATAAATTTATGAAACACATTCCAAAATTTAATTATCAAAGTCATTTCTTCTAAAAACAATTGATTTTTTTTCCCGCATCATACCCATGAGCATTTTGTCCTTTTTTTTGCTTCAATATAAAAAAAACCTATAAAAATTCAAATTTTATTTGTCACATACACAGTCATAAACAATACGATATACAGTAAAATGCTTTAGACAACTGCCCGTGACCTTAAAATAAAAGACTATAGAATACAAAAATAAATATAAAAAGGAAAACAGAAGGTAAATTTAACTAAGAAAGAATAAAATTAAATATAGAATTAAAATAAAATAACATAACCTTCATAACAAAATAGGCAATAAAAGAGACATATATGAAAATATAGAGAAATAAGAGACAGCTGAACTGTACAGGACCAAATATACAATATAAGAAACATATATGAAAAATATGGTAGATGAGAAAAGAACAGCTGTGCAATACAAAGATATAGAATTTAGGACTATGTGTGGGAATGAGGTTGAATATAAATTGAGTATAAATAGAAATGTCATGGATTTAAAGTGTTTAAAGTGACTGCATCCGGGTAACAGAATGTCCAGGGGGTGTGCAAATATACTTGAAGTGACATATTTAAAGTGACTTGTAATAATTTAACCTAACTAATGTCCACCAATGTGTAGTTGTGCAGTGGCCACTAGTGTAAGTGAATGTCCAGAATTTTTTATACGAAAAGCATGTAAATAATTCATGATTATTTTGCCAAAAAGAACAAACATGCCTTCTTAGATATCTCAGTGAAAGTTTAAAGAACTTAACCTATATAAAAAGCATATGTCATATACCTTCTATCTAACTAAAACCTGTACAGGCAAACAATGACCTTTAATTGGAAGTGTAATGTATGGTTCAAGAACAGCGAGTTTCTTCTGAATTCTTCTGCAGAATCCAGTCACTGCCTTTGGCACCAAGAACAAACATGCCTTCATGAATATTTCCGTTACAATTAATGTGTCATATATGTCTTTGATATATGTCTTTCAGCTAAGACATAATAAATGGGTATCCTCTCACCTTTCTTTGGAAGTCTAATGTAAGTTTGAATACTGCAAACATTCTTCTGCATTTTGTCTTCTGAATCAGGTACATGTCTTTGTTGTGCTTTAGTCCTACCCAAATTCCTCTAGTTTGTCTCCTAATAAATTAAAATGAGAAACACCTACATTTGAAGTAATTTTGTAATCATGCAAGTAATCAATAGTTTTATGAAATAAGGAAGCCTCGAGTACAAAGACAGTTGAAAGTTTCACTTATCATTGTTTTTCTAAAGCGCATTTATGGGTCAAAGCTGACCTAAGCGCTGTAAACCTGAAATAAATTTAACACTTTAGCACAATTAAATTAAACAATTTAATTAAAACCATTGTTATATTTGTCCAAAAGTCAGTGTAGAAATGCATACTGTAAATGTTGTCTTCAGGCTCTCCATTCTGTAAAAAAGTGCGTCAAATAATTGTGGAATACTTTAAAAATAATGTTCTTCAATGTCACATGTCAAAGACTATGAAAATCTCATTTCATCAGAACATCATCAAATGCTTCAGAGAAACTGGCGAAATCTCTGTGCATAAGAAACATGGCAGAAAACCTTTGTTGGATGCCCTCAGATGACACTTATCAGCATGATTGTGACATTATGAATAATTACAATTAAAATGAGCTCATTTAGTGGATAAAAGTCTAAGATTTCTTCGTTGAAACATTCCTGTTGTCTAAGTTCTATTGTGAATAAACTATTGGTTTAGGCAATTTAAACGTCTTTTGGTTTTCATTTCATTCAAATTTAAAAGACGTCCCAACTTTTTAGAAATTCGGGATGTAAAATAATCTAAGAGACAGGTATATTCTATCACCCTTATTTAAAAAAGTGATTATACTAAATCACGTTTTTTCATCAGTGGATTTTTTTCTTCCCTGATGGCATGCACACATTCCAACATTTATCTGTCTCATTCTCTCATCATTAACACAAGACCTTGGAGAGAAATTGAGCCAAGTCTAAACAAAAATAAGTGTTGGGACATTACATAAGCTTATCGAAACAATGCCATGGTGAATGCGTAGCATAATCAAAGCATAAGACTGCCAATGAAATGTTAGAGGGTGTGACTTTTTGTCCCATTGTCTTATTAGACCTTATAATTTTTTTAATGAAAAATGTGTTTTCAGTGACAGTTTAAGAAAATCATCATCTGTAAGAGCCATATGTAAAGTAACTTCCACTTACAGTAAAAGCCAATGGTCACATGTAAAGTCCAAACTTGCCCAGAATAACACACACCATATCTTTGAAACTGTATTCATAAAGTTTAACCCCACCCACTTGATATATCAAAAATAAGCATGGTTAGCTTCTGTCCTTAAACCAGCATCTTCCAGAAGACGTCTTCCTAGCTACCTGCTTCTGGCGACTTTCTTGTAATTGTTTCTGCTATTCTTGATCTAAGGATTGTCATGATGTATGTTAATCAACCTCTTTGTAGATTATTTCAATTTACATGAATTTTGCTGTTACTGTATGTAGTAGCCATTTATTTTAACGTTCCCTTAAGTGAAATTATTTATAATGAAGTGCTCTTGAATGTTAAATTCCGATCATTCTCTTTTGTAGCATTTTCTATAACCATGCATCAGTATTTATTTGAAATGAAAAAATAATAATAGCACCTAGTTTGAAAAGCCTGAAGACAGTATTTACAGTAAACATTTCTACATTGAGTTTTGGACAAATATGGCAATGATTTTAATTTGTTTTTAAGGCACTACATGGCTCTACAGAACATCAGTGACATGATTACTCTTTCTTCAAATGTGCTGATAAATTACTACTAACCATCTCACATTCATGATTATAAACAACGGTGATGTACATTGTTCAGTAACTTTCTATACATTGTGAAAGATCATACATTTAAGACGAAGATCAGCTTTAACTATTGCTGCATTTTAATCTTGACTTGAGACCAATATTTTCTCTTGGACTTATGAGAATTGTTTTCATGCCAGGTGTCCCCTCACTCATTTAATAATGAATATGTCCTACTGTCCTTGTACTTTTTTAAGTGTTAATTTTCTTTTAGCTTTACCTCACTTAGGACAGCTTTGACTTATAAATGCCCTTTAGAGAAACAATGAGATGAATTAAACTTTCAACTATCTTTCGACTTACTGTAAGTCATCATCAATTCTTAAAACCATTGATTACTTGCATGATTATAACATTACTTCAAATGCATTCGTTTCTCAAGTTAATTTATTAGAAGACAAATTGGAGGAATTTGGGTAAGACTGAAGTACAACTTCAAATTTGGGTAAGACTGAAGTCTTCCAAAGAAAGGTGCGGGGGTCACATTATTTCTTAGCTGGAAGGCATATTACATATATTACACATTATCTGTCACTGAAATATCTAAGAAGGCATGTTTGTTCTTTTTGGACAAAACAGTCACTAAATTCTTCATAAGAATTCAGATGAAGCGAGGCGGTCTTGGACCATACAATACACTTCGAATTAATGTGTGTAAAATGTGCGCGCGCGCACACACACATTAACGGATAGACCGTTTTTAAAACCATTTAAAAATTAGCAAGGAACATTCCTAGTCACACTCACGTGAGCGCATACTAACAGGATCACTGCTGTAAGTAAAACAACAACAAAAAAACAAATTAAACAGCTCCTCACCTTTGAAAACAATCGCGACAGAGAGGAGTTTGTGTGTTTGTGTGAGGAGCTGTTTAATTTTTGTTGTTGTGTTTTACTTACAGCAGTGATCCTGTTAGTATGCGCTCACGTGAGTGTGACTAGGAATGTTCCTTGCTCATTTTTAAATGGTAATTTTTAAATGGTTTTAAAAACGGCTAAATTTTAAACGGTTTTAAAAACGGTCTCTCCGTTAATGTGTGTGTGTGTGTGTGTGCGCGCGCGCGCACGCACATCTCACACACACACACACACAGCGCGTGTGTGTATTCACCCAGCAGGAGAGACGATTACCTACAATTCTGCTGCAAGAGAGAGAAAAACCGTTGGCTCACTTGTGATGACGTGATGCTCGTTGTTAAAACAAGAAGTGCATGCGTGAAACATGATACTCGGTGCTCGTTAACTAAGACAATGCTCGTTTTTCAAGTAAAAAATAATTAAAAATTATTGCTCGTCATGCAAAACACTCGTAAACCACGTTACTCGTAATCCGAGGTTCCACTGTAGTTTTTTTTTGTCTTTTTTATGTTTAAAAAATAAAAAATGAAATTAAAATATTTTAGGAAAACACCAAAGAAAATTATTGTGTATTAAGTGATTAAAAAGCAATACAATGCATGTTATGATAAGGAAAATCTTAGTTTTTTCCATTCCATAAATTCTAAATGGTAACAATGTCAATTTTAGAATCTAGCATTCAGAAGATTTTAAATTGACACAAATTTAAGAAGAGGCCTGAAGCACTGCAGGTCTTCTGAAAGGCCTCAGATCCAAGAGTGTCTTAAAGTGAGGAGGGGTGTATTTTAGTGTATTTGAATGTATAGGTGAGAACAGCTGATTCACACCTGGAAAGGGGTAAATTATTTGCATTTGAATGTTCTCTGACATTGTTGAGCACACCACAAGAACACTAAAAGAGAAACAACCTAGAATAAATAGGAATAAGAGTCCCTGATTATAATACTATAATGGGTTCGGCCCTATTTGCACAAGCAGCACCATGAAGCACGGACACGAGGCGAGGTCTAATGGGGAAAAAAGGTAATTTATTTAGGTAAATGGGGAGAGAAAGGGTTAAGGAGGGAGGACGGAAAGAACGGGAAGAATTGAAGGTACACATGCAGGTCTGGGGGCATTGCCTAGCTGCCATGCAGGCCCACAGCTGGCGATAGGTACCAGTGGGCGGAGTGGCAAAACGGAGCACTCGGGTGAAGCGCTCCTGTTCTTATCCTGCTGTCACGATGGCCGGCCTTGCCCCTCCCAGCTCTCTCTGGGTGCAGCCTGAGGCGGGAGTTCTCACTGATTTCCGTTGGCTGGGCGTCTTTCCCGGCTGAGATCGGGGGGCCTCCTCGCGGCCTTTTCCTCTTCGGTGGCAGGGACGCAAAGGCAGGCTCGGCGCGGGAGTGAAGGTGCAGCGGGAGCATGCGCAATTCTAAATCAAAGAGCGGAATTGCAGTGTCCTTTTTAAAATCCCTGGGGCACGTCATATTTCCTATCTCTTCTACTCCACCGCATTACGTTCCTTCCAGGACCCCGGACTAAACTCCGCGCCTTGCTTTTATAATGCGGAGGAAGCCCGAGGTCCTAGTGAGGTTAATTATCACCAGCTGGCCCGAATAGGCGTTTCTGTTCCTCTGCATACCTGCAGAAGGGGGTGCCGCCTACCTAGGGAGCCTACGGAGTGAGTGAGGAGCGATAATAGATTTGGGCGCATGCCCATCAGAGGTGCACGCCGTGAGAACTACAGAAATATTATTTATAACAGCAAAATTCCTCTGCGTTTTGGAAAACTTTTTATCCAAACTGCAGTTGAGCACTGATTAGACTACTTATGAAATTAAAGAGGAGGATCACAATGCTGGCACAGCATCCCGAGCTTAAACCTCAAAAGTTAAATTAACAAATTAGTGTCATGCACACTCAAGACGCAACCGGCACTAGGACCCGGAAGTAATGCGGTCGCGAACCAGGAAGCATAAAAGGAGTAAACAAACCACAGTTCAACGCTCAGTCATTGAGTTGCCCGATGTCACCTCGGTTACCGTCATCAAACTATGAGTACTCACTTTTTTGGCTTCGCTTTCTTGCTGAGTGTGTATTTATAGGACGCGGGTTAGATTGTGTCTTTCCCTTGCTCCCCAATCGTGAGAGTCCTTAAACTAACTGCGTGATTATCCTGCCTATTCGTGTCACTCCGCGTTTGGGTTTACCAGTCACGCTACACAGGGATAACCGCTAAAGCTACGTCTTCTGGTCACCTCAGGTTAGTTCTTGACAGAATGACTGAGCCTTCCGCGGTGGACCCAGCGGAGTATGCGCGCCTATGCGACGTGGTGGATCAGCACGCCACGCTCATCAACCAGCTAACTGAGGGGCTCGCTACTCTAATCTGAATACAAATATCTCGGAGTCCATCTGGACAACAAACTTGACTGGTCACTCAACACAACGGCACTCTACAAGAAAGGACAGAGTCGGGTGTATTTTCTTCAAAGGCTCAGGTCTTTTAACGTCTGTAACACCATTCTGCGGATGTTCTATTAAACCGTTCTGGCGAGTGTCATTTTTTATGCTGTGGTCTGTTGGGGTGGTAACATTAAGGTGTCTGATAAGAACAAACAGGACAAGTCAATTAAAAAGGCCGGATCGGTGCTAGGCATGGAGCTTGACTCTGTGGATGTAGTAGCAAAGAGGAGGATTCTATCCAAAGTACGATCCATTTTGAACAATCCTTCTCACCCGCTATACAGTGTCTTTGCTGAACAGAGGAGCAGTTTCAGCCAGAGACTGATTACTATCAAGTGTTCCACAGAGCGCCACAGAAGATCCTTTCTCCCAACGACCATAAAAATTTACAGCTCTTCCCTGTAACTCATACACACATGTATGTGGATTTTTCACTAACTGTTACTCAACAGGACATTATCACATACCATGTTAATAATATAATTACTGCAATACTACTTCCCAATAAAATATGTAATACAAGATTACATACAATAATACAATATTACATGAACAATACTAGATTACTGTGCAATACTTACAAGTGGCCCTGAGTCATATTCTTATGGTACTTACTGTTTTAAGAACTTTTTTTTTTTTTATTATTATTATTATTATTTATTACCTTCATTCTTTATTACCTTTCTTAGTTAACAACTGTGAGCACCTGTAACCGAGCATAAGCAATTTCCCTCTGGGATTAATAAAGTTATTTGTATCTTGAATCATGAATCTACGTCAGAGTGTCCAAGACGTCATGGCCTTGCGCCGCGAGGTGGCGGAGCTCCGGCAGGAGAACGCGGATCTCCGCGCGGCTGTTGCTGACGCGGCGAGCCGCTCCCCCATTGTGGCTGCAGCGCCGCATCCCCCACCTCCCCCCCCCCTTCAGATGTCTTTCTAGCTCTACTGGATAAATGGGACGGCACGGACGGAAGATGTAGTGTGTTCCTGACAGCGCTAGATCTGGTGTTTGAGTTTAACGCCACCAAGTACTCCACCGATCGGCTTCGCATTGCTCTTCTTGTCTCGTTGTTGTCCGGGCAGGCAGCTGAGTGGGCCACGGCAGTCCTTAGAGCAGACACCGATATCGCCCATTCCTACAATGAGTTCACCAGCCAGCTTAGACTCACCTTTGAACATCCTGTGGGCGAGGTGGAGACAAAGCTTTACCACCTGCCTCAGGGGGGATTGTCCGTGAGTTGCTATCCCACCGAATTCCGCACCCTCGCAGTACAGACATCCTGGGGAGACACCGTGCTCCGGACATCCTACTACGAGGGACTGGCTTCGCGCATCAAGGACGAACTGGCCGGACGAGAACTCCCCTGCCACACTGGAGGGGGTAATCCAGATCACCCTCCGCATCGACCAGCGCCTCCTCTCTCGTTCGAAGCCAGCCCCGAGGACCCTGCTGCCACCTCTGACCTACACCCACATGTCACCTCGACCATCCACCACCTTCACTCCCGCCATCATCGAACCCGTCGGATCTCCACCTCCTGCCGTGGTTAACACCGGAGCTGGGGAACCCATGCAATTAGGACGCGCCTCCCTGACCGTGGCAGAATGAGAACGCCGGTTTCGAGAGGGTCTGTGCGCCTATTGTGGGTCAGCGGCCCATTTCCGGGCGATCTGCCCACTACGCTCGGGAAACGCGCAGCCCCGGTAAGCAGGAGCAGGAGACTCACCGGGCACCATCCACCTCTCCACCACTACCAACACCACCACTTCGCGCCTCACGGTTCAGGTAACCCTCCAATTTGGCCACAAATGGGTCCGAAGTACCGCGTTCATCAATTCTGGTGCCGCGGGGAACTTCATTGACTCTACTTATGCCAAAGAAATGGGAGTAAAGATCGAGGCGTTATCCCAGCCGCTTCACATCACATCCGTCGACGGTCGGCCCCTTTCATCTAGCCCCATCACTCACCAGACCCAACTTCTCACATTCACCATCGATCAGCATCAAGAGCAGCTACAGCTTTTCCTCACACCCATCACCAACGCCATTCCACCTGAATATCGAGACCTGGCTAAAGTGTTCTGCAAAAAGAGAGCCACTCACCTACCACCTCATCGCCCATACGGCCTGGCGATCGAACTTCAGCCAGGCTCCGTCCCCCCGTGGCCATCTCTACTCTTTGTCGACCACCGAGACACAGGCTATGGAGGAGTACGTCGCCAACGCCCTGCGCCACAGTACCATCCGGCCCTCCTCCTCACCAGCCGCCACAGGGTTTTTCTTCGTTAAAAAGAAAGGGGGCGAACTTCGCCCGTGTGTCGACTATCGGGGGCTAAACAAGATCACAATAAAGAACCGACACCCGCTGCCACTCACCAACTCTGCCCTGGACGCCCTCTCTGGTGCCACCATTTTCACGAAGTTGGACCTCCAGAGCACCTACAACTTGGTGCGTATCAGAGAGTGCGATGAGTGGAAGATGGCGTTCATCACACCCACTGGACACTACGAGAGCCTGGTCATACCCTTTGGACTCTGCAACGCACCCTCGGCCTTCCAACAATTTATCAATGACGTCCTCAGAGACATGCTGGGCCGATGGGTGTTCGTCTACCTAGATGATATTCTCATTTATTCCCATAACTCCAAGGAACACATCCAACACGTTCGGGCGGTTCTTAAGAGATTGCTCGCTCACCAACTGTACTGTAAGCTGGAAAAATGTGCCTTCCACAAGCACTCCACCACGTTCCTGGGTTTTGTCATCTCGCCCCAGGGTGTGGCCATGGATACACAGTAGCTCGAAGCTGTGCGTCACTGGCCCCTACCCAGGACCCTCAAACAGCTTTAACGTTTTCTGGGGTTTGCGAACTTCTATCGTCGCTTTATCTGGGGCTACAGTACAGTTGCAGCACCATTAACTGCTTTGACCAGGCCCTCGCTTCACCCGTTTCGTCTTACACCTGCCGCCATCTCCTCCTTTCAAGATCTGTGTCATCGTTTCACCACCGCTCCCATCCTTCTCCACCCAGACGCCAACCAACCTTTCGTTGTGGAGGTGGACGCGTCGGATGTGGGTGCCGGCGCCGTTCTCTCCCAACGAGGTCCAGACCAGAAACTGCACCCGTGTGGTTTCTTCTCCAAGAAATTCAACCCCACTCAGCAGCGATACGGGGTAGGGGACCGCGAACTGCTGGGCATAAAGTGGGCCTTGGAGGAATGGCGTCACTGGCTCCAGGGCGCCAGTGAGCCGTTCATCATCTGGACCGACCATCAGAACCTCATCACCATCAGGAACCTAAGACAGCTAAATCCACGACAGGCATGGTGGGCTCTCTTTTTCCAACAGTACGACTTCCATCTGTCGTACCGCCCAGGGTCTAAGAACACCAAGGCCGAGGCACTTTCAAGACAGTACGACGAAGACCTTCCCCGGGCGGATCCCGTGCCTGTCATCCCCTCTTCCCGGATCATCGCACCTCTTCAGTGGAACTTGGAGACAAGGGTCCGCCAGGCACAGGCAGCAGAGGCCGGGCCGGCAGGCGTGCCGCCTGGACGACTCTACGTACCTCAGAGCGTGAGATCAGACGTCCTCCAATGGGGCCACTCCTCCTCGGTCGCCGGACACCAAGCGACCCGGAGGACCCTCTCATTCATCCGACGGGCGTTCTGGTGGCCATCAATGAGAAGGGACATCATTGAGTTCGTTCAGGCATGCCCGGTGTGCGCCAGGGCCAAGGACACCAATCAGCCATCCCCGGGAGAGCTCCAACCACTTCCTGTTCCTCGATGGCCCTGGACGCACATCGCCCTGGACTTCATCACGGGCCTGCCGGTCTCCGAAGGTAAAAGACACCATCCTCACGATTGTTGACCGGTTCTCCAAGGCTGCCAAAATCACCGCTGAATTAACACTGGAACACGTAGTCTGGTCACCGCCCGGTTCTGGAAGGCCTTCTGCCGTCTGATCAATTCCACCAGTAGTCTGTCATCTGGATACCATCCTCAGACTAATGGTCAGACGCAACGGACCAACCAACAACTGGAGCGCTACCTAAGGTGTTTTGTAGCAGACCGCCAGCGCTCCTGGGCCCGCTACCTCACATGGGCAGAACTTTCTCACAACCTGCATGTCTCATCTGCCACCAACCTAAGCCCATTTGAGGTATGCTATGGTTTCCAACCTCCGATGTTTGCCCATCAAGAACCGGAGGTCGACGTACCATCGGCCCAACAGTTGGTCCGTAGGTGTCGACCAAGCCAACCTCGTGATCCAGAAGGCCAATCAGCAATACACCACTCAACACCGCCGTCGACACCCTCCGGGACGCTTGTACAGAGTAGGTGACAAGGTATGGTTATCCACAAAGAACCTCCACCTTCACACAGAATCCAAGAAACTCTCACCCCGCTTTATAGGACCATACCGCATCACCCTAAGGATAAACCAGCTGCCTGCGGCGCTCCGGATCCACCCCGTTTTCCACACATCTCAACTCAAACCCTTCATCACCTCTCCAATGATTCCACCCACCCCCCCTGCTCCTCCTCCCCGCATCATTGACGGTGGTCCTGCCTACACCATGCGTCGGATCCTCGATTCACGCCCTCGGGGCAGAGGCACTTAGTACCTGGTTGATTGGGAGGGCTACGGCCCCGAGGAACGATCTTGGATACCGGCCCGGTTCATCCTCGACCCCGAACTCATTCGAGACTACCGTTGTCGGGTATCCTCCACCCCAGGACCATCAGGAGCCAGTCCTGGACAGGGGGGTACTGTCATGCACACTTAAGACGCGACCGGCACTAGGACCCGGAAGTAATGCGGTCGCGAATCAGGAAGCATAAAAGGAGTAAACAAACCACAGTACAACGCTCAGTCATTGAGTTGCCCGATGTCGCCTCGGTTACGGTCATCAAACTGTGAGTACTCACTTTTTTGGCTTCGCTTTCTTGCTGAGTGTGTATTTATAGGACGCGGGTTAGATTGTGTCTTTCCCTTGCTCCCCAATTGTGAGAGTCCTTAAACTAACTGCGTGATTATCCTGCTTATTCGTGTCACTCCGCGTTTGGGTTTACCAGTCACGCTAAAAAAATTATTCTGCATCTATTTTTAGGCATGCCAGCTGCCACTTTTCATTTAGAAGTTTTTCAATACATATCTTATTGTGCTCATGTGATATCAAACATTTTTTGAACCTATGGAGGTTTTGAGCTGTACACACATGCATTCTATACAACTCTTAAAACTATACTTTGTCACACAATAAAAGTAATATTTCGAACAGGCTGCCATTTGAAGAAACCAAAGAATAAAAAATAAACCAGATGTTGAGTCAAAATAACTCAACCAGGTTTTAAATTGTAAATGACTTACTACATCTCATTTGACCAAATATAAGCAGAAAAACAATGTGTTTAAAGTACCTGAAATAACCCGGAATTTTGACCCAACATAAACAACCCTACAGTGTGTTTACAGAAACAACACAGCATTGTTTAGAGTCTTTTAAGTTATTCCACTGTTCTATTTTAAAAGTCTATTTTGCAGTTATTTTTATACTTAAAGTTTGGTGTCTTTAAATGTAATTGTTTTAAATAACAGAGATACACTATATAACAGTTCATTCTTTGTACAAATGAACAAAGTCAGCTAGTGAACTTGATCATCTGTCTAAACATTCAACCAATGTGCCCTTTCAAAAGCTACACTCAATACTGGGTGAAAATGCTATAGGAACATCTTTGTGTGTTGCCGGTTGTGAAGCATGTGTGTATAAAACACGGTTATATATTTCAACGTTTTTAACTCCGGATCCGAGCTGGTCGAGTGAGATCCTGAGGAAGAACAAAGGACGCGACGCTAAGCGGCGGCTCTGAGGGAAATGAGCCGGCGTCAGGAGCTGACTGAGAGCTTGGCACACCGCACACCTCTGCCTAGCATCCTGCTCGCCAACGTCCAGTCACTGGAGAACAAGCTTGATGACCTCAGGGCCAGGATAAAGTTCCAGAGAGACATTCGGGACTGCAATCTCCTCTGCTTCACCGAGACATGGCTAAACCCAGTGGCACCGGACCATGCCACCCAGCCGGCCGAGTTTTTCTCGGTTCACCGCATGGACAGGACACGGGACTTGGGGAAGTCAAGAGGAGGCGGCGTGTGTTTAATGGTAAACAGCAGCTGGTGCAATAGCGCGAGTGTTGTTCCTCTTACACGCTCCTGCACACCAAACCTGGAACTACTGTCCATTACAGATGTGGCCATTAAGACTGCACGTGTTTTCCCGTGAGATGCCGCAATTTAACGCCAGTGTGCCGCGAGTTGCCGTATGCAAACTTTGGGAATTTAAATAAATGTATTGTCCTTCACTAAATATCCGCCAGATGGCGCATGGAAGGACTTTATTTAAAAGCCAGACCAAGTACGACAGAAAATTGTGTGTAATTAGTTAGCCTAAAACAATATTGTCTCCAATGCTAAAGCAAACATGAATTTACTTTTGTTTTACAATAGATCTTTTATGATGAATGTGTGTATATGTGCTTCATAGTATTTTCACAATGATGAAATGAGATGCCCAAATTTGTGCTTTAAAAGTTTCTTACATACAGTAGTTTTTTGTAATGTCTCAGGAACAAAACAATGAAAGACATGGCAATGCCTCGGTTTAAATGTTCTTGAAATGAATTCAATTTCCTGATAGTAGGCGATCTGATAGTGTAAACTATGAGAATGTCCTAATTTGTGAATATCTTATTTAAAACGTAAAAATGTGTAGCCATCATGAATGAACAAAATATATATATATACTTTGATCATATTAAGTAAATATTCACAAAGTGCTTTGGGCTTTTTAGAATAATAATAAGCATGCTTTTAGCTGTTTGTGTCCAGCATTGAATTATTATTTCATCCATTACTTGACCAGGGCTGGAAATTATAGCTGAAATGTGATTGTGGATTTATGACTGAAATTATTCGGTCATATGGGAATTTAAGACTGACGTAACTCGTACTTTCACTTTACAAAAGGCAGCATTTTTATTAAAAGGCTGATAATGTAGACGCATTATGTATACAACGCAACAGCGCGCTCAGTTATTGTCATCCCTTTTCTCACCATGGGGTAGATCAGACTACATGAGTACACAAATTTACTGAATATTTTATGTTTTTATGTATATACAGTATGTGTTTGTATGTGAATACATTATATAAGTACGTGTTTGTGCGCGCGTCTCATATGTGACATTCATATAAAATGCAATTCATGCTGTGTATGTTGTTAAGGTATTTGTGGATATGTATGTAACAACGCGGCTTGCGCGAGGGGCAGAGCCGCGCATAAACTGTTCAGAATGGGCCGGGTCGTGTTACCGAGACACTCCGTGTGATCATTCGGTCGCACCAGTAAAAGGTGTCAGGGCCAAAGACAAAGCGCGCTTAAACATAATGCAGTAACTCTATTTATTTGAACACGGTAAAGGTGCTAATGTTTCGTACATTCCTTTATTCGTCCTTTCTGTTTGTGCTTAGGTTTCACTGTTTTCCATATACTGTACATACAACGTTTGGACAACGATGTTCCGGAAGCGATGTTAAATTAGGAGAATTTTGTTAAACACAATTTTGTTTCAATAAAGTTTTATTAAATATAGAATATTTTTTTATGTTTTGCTGGCGAAATACATTTTAGGCAGAGACGTCTGCTCGGTCTTGTTAAATTGTTTTAAACCCCTTATTTCTGCAAATTCCCCCATCAGCAACAAACGGTTTAATAACTTCACACTTTCGATTGTACTTTTAAAATGTAACCTACGTATCTACAGAATAAGAATATTTAACTACTTCAGTAGTGAATGAGAAATTTGGTCGGTCTGGCTTTTAGATAAGGTTCTTATTTGATATAATTCTATTATTTAATTAAGTATCTTATTGTAAATATGATTCTTATCCTCTATATTCTTGTCGAGTATAGTCCTTTAGAGCAAGCACTGTCAGAAGATTCTGCGGAATCGCTTTTCACCTTTCTGTAGATGTGAATTTATCAAACTGTGTGCGCTGTTGCCAAATACTGTAAGGGGTTTAGATGAATTAACAAGACAGAGCGGATGTTTATGCCTAAAATAGATAGGTTTAAATAGATAGATTAATGATAGCAATTAAATCAGACTTAATAGTTGGATTTTATACTTTTCTTTTTATTTACTGTATGGACAGTCACATTATGCTTCCTCTATGTTATTTATCTCTCTATATATTCTCTAATTATGACTTGAATAAATCGCCTCACATCGGAGTGCGCTGGCGTGTTGGAAAAGCCAACGTTTACTGTAACTATCGAGTAGCCTATATAAGTGCAAGTCGCTGGTTTATACACGCCGATAAATGAATTTAAGATGGATTTTAAAGCATATTTTTTAGGCCTAAATATTCGTTTTAATTAATGGCCAGGTGTATTACGAAGTTGTTCTCTGCACGCTGTATCTGCATGGAGAGATTGTGTGTGTGTCCACGGAGAGTTTGTGTGTGTGTGCACGGAGAGTTTGTGTGTGTGTTTGTGACGTTATCTTCTCCTTCATACATGCTTCCAACCAACCAACCAACCAACCCTGGCCTCCAAACTCAGAAGTTAAGTGTCAAAGCCGATAACTGCTCCTTTGATCTGCTCGTTACAGCGGGGCGCCGACTGCTGATCAGCGTATAGTAACCTGTACAAGCCAAGCTCCTCCCCAAACACAGTGTAAGATAACTATTTACACTAACCATTAAAATGTTTAGAATTTAATTAAACACAAATATATAAATTAGACTTTCTTTATACATAATATTTTTATTATACTGTATATAAACTCATGCTAGGGTACTTTTACTACGCTGAAGTACCATTTAAAGCTATTTATTCATTTCTTTTTTATTTGCTTACTGTACTTACTTACTTAATTACTTACTAACTAGAGAACGCTTTAGTAAAGAGCTCTAAAACAACGGTAATACGAATGACAATAGATTATTACAGAACGTGCGAGTTGACGCCCATGCACCAATCACTAACCATTAAAATGTTGTATTTGAATTAAAATGGCACTTATATATTCGTGTTTAACTAAATTCTTTAAGCGTCGTGTTCACCCATGGGTTTACTGCATGAACACTGTTTTTTGCATTGAGTTTAATCATGCAGCACTTTTAGTATTTATAGCAAAAGCAACCCAACAGTGTGATCAAAGTACCCGAAATAACACTGAATTTATAGCACAACCCAACGATATTTAAAGCACATAAACACAATAAAACAATATTGCATGGGTGAGTTGTAACAAAGTATCATCATAGGAGGAGAGAAGAAAATGAAGAATAAATACATATCAGTATTTACAGTTTAAGCTCGACACGTTTATGAGCTCCGTCGCTTGCTGTCAATGGGCGCCTAAGAAAAAGAGAAAACGTTTTTGGCTTCAGTAGACACACAATACTTCAGACTGAAACACGACTGCCCCCTACAGGTAACGAAGGGCATTTTTACAGCTTGGGATCCCATTTCTCGAAACGTGCGTTTTTAATGGCCAGATCTGTATTAGAGCCAGCGTGTGTCCTTAAGCCTGTGTTTTGCCACAGGGCTTAGGCTATGTGTCTTTAAGCCTGTGTTTCGCCATAGGGCGTATGCTTGGTGTAACAGGTATTGGAGCCTGTCTGTGTCCCTAAGCCTGTGTCTTGCCAGAGAGCCCATGTTTCACCATATGTTCGAGTACTGTTTGGGTTTGTTGTTTCTTTGTTTGTTTTGTGTCATTATTATTTATATCCTGTGACTGCCCTTATTAAAAGACTCTTTTTGTTTACAAAACCCCTCTGCGTTTATGCCTGCTCTTTCCGCCCACAGTGACAACATCCGCCATTACACCCCGATCACGACAGTTGTCTTATTTTGTCGTTGAAATTTGAATTTTTTTTCTCACTTGTAATCACTAATGCTCATTTTGTACATAACCTAAAATAAACCTACCTAAACCAGAGGAAATGTCCCTGGAAGATGAGTGTAATCACATGTCAAGAAAAACTCAGGTTATCATTACCAATCAAGGTGAAAAATCACGGGACCAGCTAGTTAGGCTAAGGGTTCTGTCACTCGCTCAATCAGATCAGTTTAAAATGGTTTGCTGGTATAACCATAGCAAGAAACAGTACTGCTAAAGCATGTCAGCAAATTTTGACAATCAAAGAAGAAAAGTAACTGTAAAGTTAAGAATGTAGGGATAAAAAAGAGAAATAAAAGATTTAGATGTTAGCCATGCTCATATTGAAGTGCATAAACTGTCATCTTGAATAAGCAGGGATAGTGCAATATCTCTCTCTCTCTCTCTCTCTCTCTCTTTCTCTCTGCGCATGCGCTGGGTGTGAGAAAGCGCGTGGAAGACTGTTTGGCGTCTTGCCAGATTTTCTGAAAAAACGTTCCGTTTTCTTTAACCCCCATTTCTTTATTTATTTCTTTATTTATTTTTTATGTATTTATTTCCCCTTAGACATTATTTAGCGAATACGTTTTAAAAGACATTTAGTTTAAAACTTTATAGTAAGAGAGAGAGCGGGGCACCATGGCCTCTGAGGCCGGTGGGGAAAGTTTGTCTCTCCGTAATGGTGTCAGGTGTGTCACGGACAATGGGGTACTGGTGGAGGAGGTACTGTTAGCGGTGGGAGAGCAGGTCGGGTGCGACAACATCTACTCAGCCTCCCGGATGAACAAAGCGGTGGTGGTGTTTGTGAAAAAGACGAGCCTCATGAGTGCGCTGATTAAGAGCGGAATAACCGTGAGAGGATCTGCGGTCCAGGTCACCCCTCTGTCGGCCCCCGCGACAAGAGTGGTGATCTCTAATGTGCCTCCGTTTATACAGGACGAGGTGATCATGAGGGAGCTGGCCCGATTCGGGAGGTTCGTCAGCCCCATGAGAGCCATCCCGCTCGGGTGTAAGAGCTCCAGCGTGAGACACGTCCTGTCCTTCAGGAGACAGGTCCTGATGGTTTTAAACAACCAGGAAGGAACACTGAATGTAAACTTTAATTGCAAAGCGGGGGACAGCAGCTACACCCTCTTCGCCACCACAGAGCCGCTGAGGTGCTTTGAGTCCGGAGACGTCGGACACAAGAGGCTGAGCTGTCCACACGGAGCCGCGCAGCCGGGGAGCTCGGGGGGCGACTCGGCCCGGAAACAGCAGCAGCAGCGCGGGGACAGTCAGCCGGAAAACACCAAGGAGTCCGAGTCCGCCGCGGGCCTCAGCGACACACCCGAGCCAGCACTCTTGGAGGTCAGTCATACACACACCGCCACCACAGAGACACACACCGCACCCGGCGATGACCCGAACATCACCACTACTGTACACAGCGAGAGTAAACATCCCGACCCGTGTACAGTAGTCAGCACTGACCACGCCCCCAACGCTGACCACGCCCCCAACACCAGCACCGGAGAGGCACAGGAACCTCAAACCTGCACACCAACGCCAAAAGAAAAAACCTCAATAAAACCAAGGAGAAAAAGAGATGAGACGACCATCACTGAACAGAGCAGCAAACGGAAAACCCGCAGCCAAACACTGAACACAACAACACAGGACACAGAAGAAGCAGGATGCAGCACCGCACACACACACACAGAACCACAAGGAGACAAAGAGGAACAAATAAACCAATTCTTACAGTTAACCGAAAAAGAAAAAAGACAAGTGATCAATAAACTATTCCCGGGAGACAAAAATTTTTTTTTTTTAAATCTCACATCAGCAAACAGGACAAATTACACGTAAATAAACCAGACTATGAAAACATAACAGTGCGACACAAAATTTTAAAAGACGTTGGATTTGTTGGTGGGGTGGAGGGTCACGGGGTTTTCCTTAAAAAAAAAACAAAAAAACAACCCGAATGTACATATGTTAATACTTTGTGTATGTATGTGTGTGCGTATGTGTATGTAAGTATGTATGTACACGTAATTGTATGTGTGTGTGTGTGTGTATGTATGTGTGTATATGTATATATATTTGTATATATAATTGTAAAACAGTAAATTTATCAATTTGTTATAATAAAGTGAGTTAAATCTCTCTCTCTCTCTCTCTCTGTCATTTGCATCTGTACATATGGATGCATGAGTGTATGTGAATGATTGTATGTGAATCGTTAACATTATATTTACTTAAGTAACTTTTGAAAAAAAAAATACTTCTATGAGTACTTTTTCCTGCACCATACTTTTTACTTTTACTTGAGTAACTTCATGAAGAAGAAACGTTACTCTTACATTTGGCTACACTCGACTTGTTACTTTTCCAACCATTTATTGGACACATTAGATATTTTTTGTTTTTGCCAGAGAAATGCAGCTGGTGGATCTACCACGTGACTGTTTCACCAATCAGATGTAGCAACAATAATCATAAATCCGTTGGACCAATCAGCCGCAAAACCAATAACCGCATGGAGTCAAATGGCCACACAGAAGGCAGGGGTCGGGGGAGGGTTGTCTTCAGCAATGGTAGACAGTGAAGCAAACATGTCGCGGTTAGTTTAGCGGTTTTATTTAATGTTGCAATCTTAACATTTAATTAGAAAATAAAGCTAGATGCTTAAAAATATAAGTTTCTTACATTTGTTCTGCTGGACACAGTTCATGGTAAAGTGAGACCTCTTGTACATGTTCTAATGTTATTTGTTATCTGCTGAGGCATTTGCAGGGCAACTGAACATACAGTATATCTTACACAGGAAATAGTTTACACTGTTCAAACATCCATGTGTTACCTACAGTAGGTATTTATTTCAAAAGCTTTATATTGTTTTATATTGAGATTGGGACATTTGTATTTCTTATTCCTTAATTTGATATTTTGTACAGATATTTCATTTTTTTTTTCGTTTAATTTTTTTAATTTTATTGATTTTATCTGCTTACATACTTTCTAAAAAAAATTAATCAGACATTGTGATGAAACAGTTACTCAGTACTTGAGGAGGCTTTTCACCGAATACTTACTTGGGTGATATTTCAGATTACTACTTTTTACTTCTAGTTGAGTTTTACTGCACCATACTTTTTTATTTTGAAGTACAGATACTTTTACTTGAGTAGATTTTTTGGCTACTCTACCCACCTCTGTTCAGAAGTAACACTCCTGTACTTTAGCACCATATGAACAGTCTACAAAGAACAGAAAGGACAAAGACAGGCTTTCATATACAGGCAAAGATGAGTTGAAACAACAGTAGAGTGTTTATGTTGAGACTGACTTTATTGATAGAAATCTTTACAGATTTTAATATTCTTTTGAAAAAGAAATCAAATCAAATAATCAATGAGGATATCAATAAGGATTATTAAAAGGTAATAACTGAAACAATCCTTTAAGCCAAGCTAACAAAGAAGACATTTTTTATTTGAATGATCTAATAGGTGAGATTCATTATATAAAATTTTCATTACATTTTTAGAATAAACATTGCAGATTTTGAGGCCCCACCGAGGTTTTTGGCTGATTCAGTCACAGTTACATCTCCAGCAGTGTAAGTGACACCTTTGTAGGTTCCACTGGTTTTAAATTCCAGCACACCACCATTATGGCACGTAATCTTGACTTTGCCTTTGAAGGGGAGATCAACTGGAGCCTGGCCAAGTGTGATGTCCACATCCACAGTTTTACCTGGAAGGACTTTAACAAGAAATGAGTAAAGCTCCATTCTCTCTTCACTGATCTCTGAAGCATATGTACCATCAACACCAAGTTTGAAATCATAGTTTGATTTTTTCTTTGTAATCAGTGGGATTCCTGAGTTCACTTCCAGGGTGTATGTCAACTCCAATTTTCCGGTAACTGACCAGAAGGATTTCTGTGTTATTTTTTGGGAGGTTTCAACTTTGTATTCTTGAGTTAGAGAAGTATCATTGTGGTAGGTCATGGATTTGATTTCCCTGACATTCACTTTGGGTATCACTTCCTTAAGTGTAGGATACTCAACATCTGTAAGCTTAGTAGACTTGATCGTGTTAATGAATATGAAGCCGAAGCAATCAATATCTGAACCTGAACGCCCTGTGATTCCCATGCAGATCCCAGAAGCAACATCAACTGGAACTTCTTGGTTCAACCCTTCACTTCTCTGCTTTACATAGAACTCCCTGGAGTGAGTTGTCTTGAATTTGATGGCACCCAGACGTGTTCCCCTTGAATTTGCCCATAGTGAAAGGGAGGTGAAATGCTCTCCATCTTCAAATATAAACTCTTTAACATCCCCAGCAGGTACACCAAACTGCTTGGACTGGCCATCAGTAAGGCAGACCTTTATGGCCTTCACTTGCCAGTCACCGAGCCACACCCAGATCTTTTGCAATGTGGATCCATTTTCAGTGCCATTAAAATTAAAGGGGTTTCCTCCATTCGCACCAACTGCAACTACATCTGCCAGGGCTGACATTATCTTGAGCTTAACCTTTAAAAAGAAAACAGACAATTGGTTGTATTAAGGTCATTTTTAATAATTATTCTTTTTTAAAATAAATAATCAAAAGCTACTGCCAATATTATTTTATGATTCAGATCATAAAGTGTTTTCAGCCGACTGTTTATTTAATTAATTTATTCTTACTAACAGCCAATACGTTCTTTTGGAATAAAACCAGTCATTCATTCATAATATATGCAAATGCTTTACATAAAGTTAATTAACCTTAACTAAAATGAATAAATTACTTGTAACTTCTATCTCACACCACTACAAGGTAGATAGTACCAAAGTACCAATATATATTTTGGGTAGTATGGCCATCTTTAAACAAAATGGCCGCAGCAAAATTATGTCATCGCACGATTTAAGCCATAAATGAGACCTAAGTTGTGATTCTAATCTATTCTTATTGGTAACCATAATTTAAATTTTTGTTAAAGATGTTAAAATTGCACCTAATCAATAAAAACCTCACACCAAGTAATAATAGAAAACATAAAAGAATGAATAGATTGCAATAAATTGTTTAATATTGCTACTGTATCTAACTAAATACATTTCCCTTGCAAACGACTTATAGATGTTTTTATTTATAAATTTTTTTTGGATTAATAAATCAATTTAACTAATTAATGTTTTCATACATAGGAATTTTTGGCAATGAACCTTGATATTCCACCATGTGCTGGCAATGGCAGGGACGAAAGCAAAGATTGCATGGAAGTCGACATATTCATGTAATTTCCATGATTAATCTCCTTGACACGTCAGTGCAGCCCTATACTTGGGTTATTTGAAGCTGTTGTGCTCTTTCTATCCTGTCTGGTCAGCATCCTCACAAACCTCTGCCTAATTTTATTGATTTCTTTCATGAACATTGTAACCAATCACATAAACAGTACATTACATGTAAAACAATAAAATATGCACAGATTTAAAACAGTAAATTTATGCATAAAATATTAATAGAACATATAAATAAGACACAAACAACTGAGGCGCACATTGTGCACATTTCATCGCTCCAAACCGCTCTGGAAAGCTACAGCTTCTGAATGTTATTTCTTGGTGCAATAATAAGAGAAATTACCCCCACTGAGTATCTACCTCTGGTGTCCTGTCAAATACAATTTCATTAGGAAGGGCCTGTCATAAAACGATTAAAGACCATTATGTGACGTGAACTGGCGGTCACTTTATTTGTAGCTAATTTATTTTTATTTGTAAATGTTCTTCTTTATAAGGGCCACAGGAAGACCTTCACAAAATTAAATAAAAAAGGTAGATCATATTCTCTCTCTCCCTGTCTCTCTCTCTCTCTCTCTCTCTCTCTCTCTCTCTCTCTCACACACACACACACACACACACACAACAATTACTATGCTTCTTATCTTTATTAATGGTTTATGCTCTGCTCACCTTTTGTCTTTTTAGAATTTCTGCAGTTTACCTCAGTCTCTGTCCTCTTATGACTCTTGTTGGCCCTGGGGGGGAAAACGTATGAGCAATGTTACATTTGTTAGCATTCACATAAACTACTGCATCCAATTGTACAGACACAAAAGACAGAGAGAGAGAGAAAGAGAGAGAGAGAGATTGCACTATCCTCGCTTATTCAAGATGACAGTTTATGCACTTCAATATGAGCATGGCTAACATCTGAATCTTTTCTTTCTCTTTTTTATCTCTACATTCTTAACTTTACAGTTACTTTTCTTTTTTAATTGTTAAAATTAGCGGACATGCTTTGGCAATACTGTTTCCTGCTATGGTTTCGCCAGAGAACCTTTTTTTACTTGATCTGATTAAGCGAGTGACAGAACGCTTAGCCTGACTAGCTAGTCCTGTGATTTTTCACCTTGATTGATTTTAATAACCAGTTTGCATTTTTCTTGACATGTGATTACACTCGTCTTCCAGGGACATTTCCCCTGGTTTAGGTTTATTTTAGGTCATGTAAAAAAAAAATTGAGTGATTACAAGTGACAAAACAATTTCAAATTTCAATGACACAAAAATAAAATAAATAAATATATAAACAGTCAGTATATGTTATGTTGCTTAAGTTACTGTAAAAGGGCTGTGTTTAGAGATTAACTATTCATGCCTAGCAAATATTTATTACTGAAATTTAGCATTTATCATGTCCATATTCAGACCTCAGAAGTAACTCACTCACTATGGTTAAATGCAGCAGTGTTTTATTTCACTTATGCTGCAATAATTTGCATTACTGGTGTTATTATTTATTTATTTACTCAATTAAAGACCGTACGCATGGTTATAGAAAATGCTACAAAAGAAAATGTTCAGAGTTTAACATTTAGTTAGAAGTGTGCTATAAATAATTTTACTTAATGGAACCTTAAAATGAAGCATTTCTACATACAGTAAGAGCAAGATTAATGTAAATTGAAATAATCTACATATACGTTGAATAACAGACATCATGACAATCATCGGATCAAGAATAGCAGGAACACTTACAAGGAAGTCGTCAGAAGCAGGTAGCTAGAAGTAGAAGTTCCTTTAAAACAAGTCTCCTGGAAGATGCCGGTGTAAGGACAGAAGCTAGACATGCCTATTTATAATACTTAAAATGGGTGGGGTTAAACTTTACAACACACTTCCGAAGAAATGGTTATTCAGGGCAAGGGTGGACTATATATGTGAGCATTGGCAATTACTGTAAGTGGAAATCACTTTACATATGGCTCTTACAGATGTTAATTTCCTTAAACCATCACCGAAAACACATTGTTTTATAAAAGTTATAAGGTCTAATAAAATAATGGGACAAAAAGTCACACCCTCTAACATTGCGTTGGGTAGTATTTTGCTTTTGATTATTCACCATGGCATCGTTTCGATAAGCTTATGCATTGTCCCAACACTTATTTCGGTTTAGACTCAACTCAATTTCTCTCCAAGGTCTCGTGTTGATGATGGGAGAATGAAAGAGATAAATGTTGGAATATGTGCATGTCATCAGGGAAGAAAAAAAAATAATTCATGGAAAAACCTGGTCATTCAGTATAATCACTTTTTTAAAAGAAGGTCATAGAATATACCTGTCTCTCAGATTATCCTACATCCTGAATTCCAAAAAACTTTAAGCCAATATTTGATTCACAATAGAACATAGAGAACAGGAATGTTTCAACTGAGAAATTTTACACTTTTATCCACTAAATGAGCTCATTTCAAATTTAATGTCTGCCTCAGGTCTCAAAAAAGTTGGGACGGGGGCATATTTACCATGGTGTAGCATCTGCTCTTCCATCCGTTCTGTTCCATTCTTACCTGATATAGGTTTTCAGCTTGTAAGAGTTTGCAGTCGTCTTTGACATACTTTTTGTTTAATGATGCGCCAAATGTTCTTTATAGGAGAAAGACCTGGACTGCAGGCAAGATAATTCAGCACATGGACTCTTCTACTATGAAGCCATTCTTTTGTAATAGCTGCAGCAGTGTGGTTTTGCATTGTCCTACTGAAATACACAAGGCATTCCCTGAAATGAACGTGATCTAAACCCTTTATAATGTATACCTTTCAAAATTCATAGTGCCTTGCAAAAAATGCAAGCTGCTTATAATGTATCCTTCCTCTTTAGCCCAGAGGACACATCGTCCGTGATTTCCAACAAGATAATCAAATTTGGACTCGCCTGAACATAGAAGACGATGATTTTTTTTTTTTTTTGAAACATTTCATTTTAAATGAGCCTTGGTCCACAGGACATGGCGATTCTGGACCATGTTTACATATGGCCTCCGTTTTGCATCTGCACATGGGAAGGTGGATTGTGTTTGCCAACAGTGACCTTTGCTAGTATTCCTGGGCCCATTTAATGATGTCAACGACACAATCATGCCAATGAGTGTTGTCTGAGCCCATCCAACAAATGTCTTTGGCCATGTCCCTTCAGCACAGAGATTTCTCCAGTTTCTCTGAATCTTTTGATGATGAGATGATGAGATTTGCAAAGCCTTTGACATTTGACATTGAGGAACATTATTTTTAAAGTATTCCACAATCATTTCACACACTCTTTCACAGATTGGAGAGCCTAAAGACAGTACTTACAGTAAGCATTTCTACATTAAGTTTTGGACAAATATGGCAATGATTTTAATTTCACTGTTTGTTTTTAAGGCACTACATGGTCTGTCTCTACAGAACATCAATGACATGATTATTCCATTCAGACAGGGTTCTTTAAATGTGCTGATTAATTACTGCTAACCATCTCACAGTCATGATTATAAACAAGGGTGATGTACATTTTTCAGTAACTTCCTATAGATTTTTGAAGATCATTTATTTGAGAGGAAGATCAGATCCAACTATTGCTGCATTCAAATCTTGACCTAGGACCCATATTTTCTCCTGGACTTATGAGAATTGTTTTCATGTCAGGTGTCTCCTCAGTCATTTAATAATGGATACGCTGTCATGTCATTGTGCTTTTTTACGTGTTAAATTTATTTTATCTTTATTTTAATTAAGACAGCTTTGTCTTATAAATGCCCTTTAGAGAAACAATGAGATGAATGATAATTTCAACTGTCTTTGTCCTTAAGTCATCATCAATTCTTAAAAGCATTGATTATTGCATGATTATAACATTATTTTAAATGTAGGTGTTTCTACATTTAGTTTTTTAGGAGACAAATTGAAGGAATTTGGGTAATACTGAAGTACAACAAAGACAGTTACCGGATTCAGAAGACAAAATGCAGAAAAATGTTTGCAGTATTGGACCTTACATCATTCTTCCAAAGAAAGGTGAGGGGGTCCCATTATGTCTTAGCTGAAAGGCATATTACATATAATACACATTTACTGTCACTAAAATATCTGAGAAGGCATGATTGTTCTTGGTGGCAACGGCAGTGACTAGATTCTGCAGAAGAATTCAGAAGAAGTAACTGTTCTTGAACAATACATTACACTTCCAACGAAAGGTGAGTGTTTGCCTGTACAGGTTCTGTTAGATGAAAGCCTTATTATAATTTTTCCCATAGGTTAAATGTTTGCAACTGTCACTGAAATATCTAACAAGGCATGATTGTTCTTGGTGGCAACGGCAGTGACTAGATTCTGCGGAAGAATTCAAAAGAAATTGCTGTTTTCGAACCATACATTACACTTCCAACAAAAGGTGAGTGTTTGCCTTTACAGGTTTTTGTTAGATGAAAGGTATATTACATATGCTTTTCCCATAGGTTAAGTTTTTTAAACTGTCATTGGAATATCTAAGAAGGCATGTTTGTTCTTTTTGGCAATTTAATCATGAATTATTTACATGCTTTTTATTTCAGTACTGAAGCACAATAAAGCACAAAAACTCACACAAAAAACGTGTCAGAATTAATTGTTTTTTAAAAAAGTGACTTTTAGAATGTATTTCATAAATATGACGGGACAATGTTAATTAAACCCCAAAAAACAGCCATAAATAACAAAATATCAACTTTTAATGACAAAACATGGCACTTCACCTTAACTTGCCTCAGTTTGCAGCCATGAAAAAGTATTTTTCCTTTGTCTTTTTTTTTTTTTTTTGCATATTGGTCAAACTTAATTGATTCATATTATCCAACAGTTTTAATATTTAATAAAGATATAAGATGCAGTTTTTAAATGATTTTATTTATTACAAGAAAAAAAGCTTTCCAGACCTACTGTAGTTGGACGTGGGGTTAAAACTAATTTTCCCTGAACCTAATGACTGGTTTTGCCACCCTTGGCAGCAACAACTGCAATGAAGCGTTTGCAATAACCGATAACATTGCTCTGGAGGAATTTCGGCAGACTCTCCTTTGCAGATTTTTTTCAAATTCAGCCACATTGAAGCATCGAGCATGAACCACCTATTTAACTGAGGTCTTAAACTGCAGTTCTTTAGATGCTTTTATGAGCTTATGAATGAGTCGCCATTGTGCTCTGGGAAGTAACTTTTGGGACAAATAACTTTTTCACATAGTGCCAGGTAGGTTTGGATAGCTTTTTTACCTTAATAAATGAAATCATCAGCGGAATGTTCTTTTAACTGTTTACTGGAGTCCATGGGGAATGCTCTTCAAGCCTTTTTTGGTTTTGTTCCAAATGCGCTAATCAACTCTTTGATATCACACTTTTGAGAGTTAGATGAAACAGAGGAAAATCAGCTAGAATCTAATCTTTTAAAACTATCACGCTGCTAGTATGTGTGTCGGATTATCACTCCATCATCTTCACTATCAGAAGTCACACCACAAGACAATGCAAGAATAGGTACATCACATTACCATCTCAGGTTGTGTTATTTCTGCAACATCCTTTAACAGAGGTTCTCGAATGTGATATGCCTTCAGCATGTTCACATGACATACACACGATTTCTTTCACCGATCAGGGGGTAAAAATTATGTAACCTGCATCACTCAATTTCTTTAGCATTTCGTACGGTCCTGAAAAACGTGTCTCACGTCTCTGCTCACGTTTCCCCAGCAAAACATAACATATTGGAAAAAAATAATAATGATTAAAGAAATAAATTAAATCAGACTTAATAGTTGGATTTGATACTTTTCTTTTTATTTACTGTATGGAAAGTCGTATTATTCTTTCTCTGGAGAATAAACAAACCTGGTAGATTGTCTTGAAAGTCTTGACCAGTGAAGGACTGGCCATCTGGAGCACCATGAAACATTCATTGAAATGCAATTCTTATGCACAGAAAAAAAGAAACTACACAGTTATCATCCTTTTAATCAAAACGCTGCCTTTTGTTTTTTGCATCGAGTTTAATTATGCAGCACTTTTAGTATTCATAGCAAAAGCTACCCAACAGTGTAATTAAAGTACCCAACAAAACACAGAATTTTGACTCAATATAAACAACCCAACGATGTGTTTACAGAAACCCAGCATTTTTTAGTGAACTACCACTAATGGATGGAGAAAGCGCAGTCAAAGCCCGGGGATTCTGCTTGCTGTCATGTTGTATTCAGTGAGTAGCATATATGTTTGTGTTTGTTGTATTTTTTCTGTAGTTTTATCGCTAAATCTGCTCATATCTGCGCACACGTTCATCAGCCTCAGATTAAAAAGCGTGCATGCGCAACTCATTTTCACTTTGCAAATGGCAGTGTTTATTGTTTAGTGTATAAACACCATAAAACAACATTGTTTTAGGATAACATATAATACATTTTTGTATTCTTTGTCTTTTTGCACACACGCGCGGGTGTGTTACAATAATAATAACAACAATAATAACAATAATAATAAATTCGGAGCACTACTACCAATAATAATAATACTAAATGGAGAAAGCGCAGTGTAAGAAGTATCATCATTGAAGGAGAGAAGAAAATGAAGAATAAATACATATTAATATTTACAGTTTGAGCTCGACACGATTATTTAAATTTTGTTTATTGTAACATGTTTATTGTCAATGGGCGCCTAAGAGAGATAACACATTTTCGGCTTCACACAATACTTCAGATTAAAACACGACTGCCCCCTACAGGTAATGAACGGCATTTTCACAGCTTGCCTCGCGCTGTTGCGGCAGCTCGCAAGATTCCTTTTCTCAAAACGTGCATTCTTAATGGCCAGATCTGTATTTTAACATACCTAGCCGTACAAAATATACAAAATGTGACTACAAAAATGGAAAATACAGATACACTTGGGGTAATTGACATAGAATTTAAATAGAAATGTCCAGGGTGTGTAGAAATGTGCATGAATGTGTAAATGTGTAATGTCAATAAATTGTCCATAATTGTCCATAAAAGTGCAGTGCGCAAAAATGGTTTAGTCCAGCGTCTCACTGACCGCAACAGAAAAAACAGTCAGGAAGTGGTTTTCATGAACTCGACCTGACCTTGGTCCAGCATTGCTTGCTGTAGATTGAGTGCAAGTCAGGGAGCTTTGTGCAGATCATGCACCTCCTTCTTTAGCTTGTGAGTCCTGCATGGTGCTGTTCCCGAACCAGGTCGTGATGTCTCTCGTCAGGTGCAGGAAAGAAAAGTTCCTAATCACACTGGAGGGCAGTCTAAAGTTTCTCCCAGTGTCTAAGGTGGTAGAGACTCTGCCATGCCTTTTTTGCCACAGTGTTAATGTGACAGGACCATGACAGGTCCTGCGTGATGTGAATACCGATGTTTCAGAAGCTGACCACTCTCTGGGGTCTGGTATTTCCTTTGCTGCTTTGTACTGTACTTATGTCCACTATCGACTCATTTGTCTTGCTGTCATTTAGAAAGAGATTGTTCCTCTGGCACCAGTTCTCCAGATTCCTAATCACCTCCAGGTAGGCTGGCTCATTGTTGTAAGAGATTAGAAAGAAAAAAAAGTGGTAAGTTTCTAGAATACCTTAAAAATATTAAACCTACAAAAACACAATCTAGTCATCTGTACACCATAAAAGAGACAGTCGGTTCAACAGTACAATGTCACCTGTTTGCATTTGAGCAGTCTGAGATTTCAGGCTTGTCACGTATTTAGATGCCTGTGACATGCTGGTCAGATTTACTGATTGAAGTTTTTGAAGACAGACTTAACACAGATGGTCCAAGGTGAGAGTTTTTAATTTAAATTACAGCTTTCACAATGCAGCCTGTGTTTAGAAGGATGTACTGTTACTCCTAACTCAACAGTAAAAGACCTGGGAGTAATATTAGACAGTAACTTGTCCTTTGAAAATCATATTTCCAATATCACAAAAACAGCCTTTTTCCATCTTAGAAATATTGCCAAACTTGGGAGCATCTTATCCGTATCTGATGCAGAAAAGCTAGTTCATTCATTCATGACCTCCAGACTGGACTATTGTAATGCATTACTAGGTGGTTGTCCTGCATCCTCAATAAACAAGCTTCAGTAAGTCCAAAATGCAGCCGCCAGGGTTCTCACTAGATCCAGAAAATATGATCATATAACCCCAATATTATCATCCCTGCACTGGCTACCTGTTCAGTTAAGAATTAATTACAAAATAGTATTACTTACATACAAGGCTTTAAATAGTTTAGCTCCCACATACCTAACCAGTCTTCTGTTACGCTACAATCCACCACGCTCCTTAAGATCACAAAACTCTGGACTTCTGGTAGTTCCCAGAATTTTTTAATCTACAAAAGGGGGCAGGGCATTTTTATATTTAGCTCCAAAACTTTGGAATAGCCTTCCAGACAGTGTTCGGGGCTCAGACACAGTTTCCCAGTTTAAAAGTAGACTCAAGACGCATCTCTTTAATCTGGCATACACGTAACTCATCCCATAACCTCATACTCCAGTACATCTATCCTGAATGGCAACTACGCTAATTCTCCATTGTACCAGTTTCAGTAGACAAAGGCCGACCCTGCGAGGATCCTGAGGCATCCAGAGAAAGACCAGCTCCAGCTGGATTCTGCTTTATGATGGTTGGAGCTACACATCCTGCTCCTGTGCTCCCAGTGATCCAGACCCCATCTGCCCTTTGCACCTACTGACTCATCCCTATGCTGAACTGGACTTCATGTTAATTTAAAGAATTTCTGTTACATTGTACTTTCAGCTGCATAACACACATGATGTTATATCATCTCTATCTGTTTCCACCCAAATGAGGATGGGTTCCCTGTTGAGTCTGGTTCCTCTCAAGATTTCTTCCTATTGCCATCTCAGGGAGTTTTTCCTTGCCACTGTCGCCGTCACCCTTGGCTTGCTCATCAGAGAAATTTCATTCATTCATCTCATTATTATCTAGACACATTTTTCTCACACATACACAGTTTATTCTTATTTTATTCTCATTAATATTTTATTTTATATATATTATATGAATTTATTTCATTTTTGTGAAGTGCTTTGAGACAATGACCATTGTTAAAAGCGCTATATAAATAAAATTGAATTAAATTGAATTAAATTAAATAATACTGTAAACCATATGAAAGGTTAATAATTTGTTATAGGACCAGCAGGGCGGTGTTTTTAGATCTACAGTGCAAATGGTGTGAACGGTGTCAGATGTGTAACTTGTCCAGATATTTAGCAACAATTTATTAAGAAGAAAAAGTGTTATTTAATATTTTTTGCAATACTTTGGGTAAACATTCCTCCATCAATCACATAGACATCAATAGCAGCAATTGTACATCATACTCACAGTAAGGTTGAGTCTAGTATTTTGACAGAGACATTTTTTGTGACTGTACACCACACAATTAATTTGAAATATTTAAAAACATTTTACAATGTCTACTTTTATTTAAAGGTAAAAAAAAAAGGAACCTACATTTTCATGGCACCAAAATACCTAGAATACTCACTCATACCAAACGCACTGCTTATATAACCCCAGTCTTGTCTGATTTTTATTGGCTCCCAGTTGTCTACCGTATCGAATTCAAAATTCTTCTCCTTGTTTTCAAATCTATAAATCGCTTAGCTCTCTCTTACCTTTTTAATCTGCTTGCCCCCTACATTCCGACTCGTTCACTATGTTCCTTTGATTCTGTTTTTTTTTTTTTGTTGTCCCTCGGTACCGCCTTTCTTCAATGCGCCGCAGATCATTCAGTGTTATTGCTCCCAAACTCTGGAACTCTCTACCACACTCTTTCCGTTCTGTTAACAACATCTCCATATTTAAATATTTACTCAAAACTCATTTGTTTTCTGAATGTTACACCTGAATCCACCTGTCCTCTGCATGTCTGTCTTTTTTTGTGTGTGTCTGTTTGTTGACTGTTTTTTCCCCCATTGTAAAGTGTCCTTGAGCTCTGGAAAGGCGCTATATAAATAAAATGTATTATTATTATTATTATTATTATTATTATTGGACTGTCACAATATTCAAATTCAATAATCATAAATATTAAGAATTTGTTCATCACACATATGCAGAATCACTGATCATATCCACACTCTCTTCAGTGTGAGTACACCTTGCTCATCCTACTAACACCACTTTAGCATCACTTCCAGGTGGGCTATTATTGTGAAAACTCCTGGCTATAACTTCTATGTAGTCATTGTACAGGATTAAAGAAGGATTGGACTATTTATGTAGTAAAATAGAAATTTAGGCGTGAGGGTTACTTTATATACTTTATGGACTAAGTGTGTGGCCCTTTTTTGTCTATTATATTGTAAGCACTTCTTGGAGTTGGCGCACTGCAAGACTCTACAAAGATCTAGCACAATGTTACAGACTGCTGGTTAAGTGGCTGCTCTTGAGGAAAATGGAAACAGTTGTGTATAGATTACCTCTGATGGTATATTATTGACTGCAACTTGTGTAATCAGCAGGTAACATATTTTATTTATTTTTTGTTCATTAACTTGCCATGTTTAAAGCAAACTTAATGTCTCATTTCAACAGCAGTACAGTTTCTGGTGCCCATGGCCTTCAGATTATCCAAACTAAGTGTAACAAAAAAATTTAAAAGGCTTGAAGAGAATTCCCTATACACTCCTGGAAACAGTAAAAACAAAAAGTTTGCTTATGATTTCATTTATTATAAAAAAAGAAGCTACCCAAACCTACCTGGCACTATGTGAAAAAGTTATTTGTTCCAAAAGTTACTTCCCAGAGCACAATAGCGTCTCATTCATGAGATCATAAAATAACTCGAGACAACATCTAAAGAACTGCAGTTTAAGACCTCAGTTAAACAGGCGGTTCATGCTTAAATACCCTTCACCGTGGCTGAATTAAAGCAATTCTGCGAAAAAGAGTAGGCCAAAATTCCTCCTAACTGATATAACCAGTTGTTGCAAATGCTTGATGCTGTTGTTGCTACCCAGGGTGGCACAACCAGTCATTAGTAATGGGGCAATTCGTTTTAACCCTATGGCCATGTAGGTCTGGAAAGCTTCTTTTCCTGTAATACACAAAATTATAATTTAAAAAAGGCATTTTATATCTTTGTGTAATAGTAAAATTTGCTTCATAATATGAATCAATTTAGTTTGACCAATATGCAAAAAAATGAAAATAAATAGGAGGGAAAATACTTTTTCATTAAACTGCATCTGTAAATGAAATTAAAGTTAAGGTGAAGGGGCTAAGTACAATTTTGTGTCATGAAAAGGATATATTTTGTTATGTAATACTGTTTTGGGGGTTTATTTAACATTGTCCCATAAATTTATGAAACACATTCCAAAATTTAATTATCAAAGTCATTTCCTCTAAAAACAATTGATTTTTTTTCCCGCATCATACCCATGAGCATTTTGTCCTTTTTTTTGCTTCAATATAAAAAAAACCTATAAAAATTCAAATTTTATTTGTCACATACACAGTCATAAACAATACGATATACAGTAAAATGCTTTAGACAACTGCCCGTGACCTTAAAATAAAAGACTATAGAATACAAAAATAAATATAAAAAGGAAAACAGAAGGTAAATTTAACTAAGAAAGAATAAAATTAAATATAGAATTAAAATAAAATAACATAACCTTCATAACAAAATAGGCAATAAAAGAGACATATATGAAAATATAGAGAAATAAGAGACAGCTGAACTGTACAGGACCAAATATACAATATAAGAAACATATATGAAAAATATGGTAGATGAGAAAAGAACAGCTGTGCAATACAAAGATATAGAATTTAGGACTATGTGTGGGAATGAGGTTGAATATAAATTGAGTATAAATAGAAATGTCATGGATTTAAAGTGTTTAAAGTGACTGCATCCGGGTAACAGAATGTCCAGGGGGTGTGCAAATATACTTGAAGTGACATATTTAAAGTGACTTGTAATAATTTAACCTAACTAATGTCCACCAATGTGTAGTTGTGCAGTGGCCACTAGTGTAAGTGAATGTCCAGAATTTTTTATACGAAAAGCATGTAAATAATTCATGATTATTTTGCCAAAAAGAACAAACATGCCTTCTTAGATATCTCAGTGAAAGTTTAAAGAACTTAACCTATATAAAAAGCATATGTCATATACCTTCTATCTAACTAAAACCTGTACAGGCAAACAATGACCTTTAATTGGAAGTGTAATGTATGGTTCAAGAACAGCGAGTTTCTTCTGAATTCTTCTGCAGAATCCAGTCACTGCCTTTGGCACCAAGAACAAACATGCCTTCATGAATATTTCCGTTACAATTAATGTGTCATATATGTCTTTGATATATGTCTTTCAGCTAAGACATAATAAATGGGTATCCTCTCACCTTTCTTTGGAAGTCTAATGTAAGTTTGAATACTGCAAACATTCTTCTGCATTTTGTCTTCTGAATCAGGTACATGTCTTTGTTGTGCTTTAGTCCTACCCAAATTCCTCTAGTTTGTCTCCTAATAAATTAAAATGAGAAACACCTACATTTGAAGTAATTTTGTAATCATGCAAGTAATCAATGGTTTTATGAAATAAGGAAGCCTCGAGTACAAAGACAGCTGAAAGTTTCACTTATCATTGTTTTTCTAAAGCGCATTTATGGGTCAAAGCTGACCTAAGCGCTGTAAACCTGAAATAAATTTAACACTTTAGCACAATTAAATTAAACAATTTAATTAAAACCATTGTTATATTTGTCCAAAAGTCAGTGTAGAAATGCATACTGTAAATGTTGTCTTCAGGCTCTCCATTCTGTAAAAAAGTGCGTCAAATAATTGTGGAATACTTTAAAAATAATGTTCTTCAATGTCACATGTCAAAGACTATGAAAATCTCATTTCATCAGAACATCATCAAATGCTTCAGAGAAACTGGCGAAATCTCTGTGCATAAGAAACATGGCAGAAAACCTTTGTTGGATGCCCTCAGATGACACTTATCAGCATGATTGTGACATTATGAATAATTACAATTAAAATGAGCTCATTTAGTGGATAAAAGTCTAAGATTTCTTCGTTGAAACATTCCTGTTGTCTAAGTTCTATTGTGAATAAACTATTGGTTTAGGCAATTTAAACGTCTTTTGGTTTTCATTTCATTCAAATTTAAAAGACGTCCCAACTTTTTAGAAATTCGGGATGTAAAATAATCTAAGAGACAGGTATATTCTATCACCCTTATTTAAAAAAGTGATTATACTAAATCACGTTTTTTCATCAGTGGATTTTTTTCTTCCCTGATGGCATGCACACATTCCAACATTTATCTGTCTCATTCTCTCATCATTAACACAAGACCTTGGAGAGAAATTGAGCCAAGTCTAAACAAAAATAAGTGTTGGGACATTACATAAGCTTATCGAAACAATGCCATGGTGAATGCGTAGCATAATCAAAGCATAAGACTGCCAATGAAATGTTAGAGGGTGTGACTTTTTGTCCCATTGTCTTATTAGACCTTATAATTTTTTTAATGAAAAATGTGTTTTCAGTGACAGTTTAAGAAAATCATCATCTGTAAGAGCCATATGTAAAGTAACTTCCACTTACAGTAAAAGCCAATGGTCACATGTAAAGTCCAAACTTGCCCAGAATAACACACACCATATCTTTGAAACTGTATTCATAAAGTTTAACCCCACCCACTTGATATATCAAAAATAAGCATGGTTAGCTTCTGTCCTTAAACCAGCATCTTCCAGAAGACGTCTTCCTAGCTACCTGCTTCTGGCGACTTTCTTGTAATTGTTTCTGCTATTCTTGATCTAAGGATTGTCATGATGTATGTTAATCAACCTCTTTGTAGATTATTTCAATTTACATGAATTTTGCTGTTACTGTATGTAGTAGCCATTTATTTTAACGTTCCCTTAAGTGAAATTATTTATAATGAAGTGCTCTTGAATGTTAAATTCCGATCATTCTCTTTTGTAGCATTTTCTATAACCATGCATCAGTATTTATTTGAAATGAAAAAATAATAATAGCACCTAGTTTGAAAAGCCTGAAGACAGTATTTACAGTAAACATTTCTACATTGAGTTTTGGACAAATATGGCAATGATTTTAATTTGTTTTTAAGGCACTACATGGCTCTACAGAACATCAGTGACATGATTACTCTTTCTTCAAATGTGCTGATAAATTACTACTAACCATCTCACATTCATGATTATAAACAACGGTGATGTACATTGTTCAGTAACTTTCTATACATTGTGAAAGATCATACATTTAAGACGAAGATCAGCTTTAACTATTGCTGCATTTTAATCTTGACTTAAGACCAATATTTTCTCTTGGACTTATGAGAATTGTTTTCATGCCAGGTGTCCCCTCACTCATTTAATAATGAATATGTCCTACTGTCCTTGTACTTTTTTAAGTGTTAATTTTCTTTTAGCTTTACCTCACTTAGGACAGCTTTGACTTATAAATGCCCTTTAGAGAAACAATGAGATGAATTAAACTTTCAACTATCTTTCGACTTACTGTAAGTCATCATCAATTCTTAAAACCATTGATTACTTGCATGATTATAACATTACTTCAAATGCATTCGTTTCTCAAGTTAATTTATTAGAAGACAAATTGGAGGAATTTGGGTAAGACTGAAGTACAACTTCAAATTTGGGTAAGACTGAAGTCTTCCAAAGAAAGGTGCGGGGGTCACATTATTTCTTAGCTGGAAGGCATATTACATATATTACACATTATCTGTCACTGAAATATCTAAGAAGGCATGTTTGTTCTTTTTGGACAAAACAGTCACTAAATTCTTCATAAGAATTCAGATGAAGCGAGGCGGTCTTGGACCATACAATACACTTCGAATTAATGTGTGTAAAATGTGCGCGCGCGCACACACACATTAACGGATAGACCGTTTTTAAAACCATTTAAAAATTAGCAAGGAACATTCCTAGTCACACTCACGTGAGCGCATACTAACAGGATCACTGCTGTAAGTAAAACAACAACAAAAAAACAAATTAAACAGCTCCTCACCTTTGAAAACAATCGCGACAGAGAGGAGTTTGTGTGTTTGTGTGAGGAGCTGTTTAATTTTTGTTGTTGTGTTTTACTTACAGCAGTGATCCTGTTAGTATGCGCTCACGTGAGTGTGACTAGGAATGTTCCTTGCTCATTTTTAAATGGTAATTTTTAAATGGTTTTAAAAACGGCTAAATTTTAAACGGTTTTAAAAACGGTCTCTCCGTTAATGTGTGTGTGTGTGTGTGCGCGCGCGCGCACGCACATCTCACACACACACACACACAGCGCGTGTGTGTATTCACCCAGCAGGAGAGACGATTACCTACAATTCTGCTGCAAGAGAGAGAAAAACCGTTGGCTCACTTGTGATGACGTGATGCTCGTTGTTAAAACAAGAAGTGCATGCGTGAAACATGATACTCGGTGCTCGTTAACTAAGACAATGCTCGTTTTTCAAGTAAAAAATAATTAAAAATTATTGCTCGTCATGCAAAACACTCGTAAACCACGTTACTCGTAATCCGAGGTTCCACTGTAGTTTTTTTTTGTCTTTTTTATGTTTAAAAAATAAAAAATGAAATTAAAATATTTTAGGAAAACACCAAAGAAAATTATTGTGTATTAAGTGATTAAAAAGCAATACAATGCATGTTATGATAAGGAAAATCTTAGTTTTTTCCATTCCATAAATTCTAAATGGTAACAATGTCAATTTTAGAATCTAGCATTCAGAAGATTTTAAATTGACACAAATTTAAGAAGAGGCCTGAAGCACTGCAGGTCTTCTGAAAGGCCTCAGATCCAAGAGTGTCTTAAAGTGAGGAGGGGTGTATTTTAGTGTATTTGAATGTATAGGTGAGAACAGCTGATTCACACCTGGAAAGGGGTAAATTATTTGCATTTGAATGTTCTCTGACATTGTTGAGCACACCACAAGAACACTAAAAGAGAAACAACCTAGAATAAATAGGAATAAGAGTCCCTGATTATAATACTATAATGGGTTCGGCCCTATTTGCACAAGCAGCACCATGAAGCACGGACACGAGGCGAGGTCTAATGGGGAAAAAAGGTAATTTATTTAGGTAAATGGGGAGAGAAAGGGTTAAGGAGGGAGGACGGAAAGAACGGGAAGAATTGAAGGTACACATGCAGGTCTGGGGGCATTGCCTAGCTGCCATGCAGGCCCACAGCTGGCGATAGGTACCAGTGGGCGGAGTGGCAAAACGGAGCACTCGGGTGAAGCGCTCCTGTTCTTATCCTGCTGTCACGATGGCCGGCCTTGCCCCTCCCAGCTCTCTCTGGGTGCAGCCTGAGGCGGGAGTTCTCACTGATTTCCGTTGGCTGGGCGTCTTTCCCGGCTGAGATCGGGGGGCCTCCTCGCGGCCTTTTCCTCTTCGGTGGCAGGGACGCAAAGGCAGGCTCGGCGCGGGAGTGAAGGTGCAGCGGGAGCATGCGCAATTCTAAATCAAAGAGCGGAATTGCAGTGTCCTTTTTAAAATCCCTGGGGCACGTCATATTTCCTATCTCTTCTACTCCACCGCATTACGTTCCTTCCAGGACCCCGGACTAAACTCCGCGCCTTGCTTTTATAATGCGGAGGAAGCCCGAGGTCCTAGTGAGGTTAATTATCACCAGCTGGCCCGAATAGGCGTTTCTGTTCCTCTGCATACCTGCAGAAGGGGGTGCCGCCTACCTAGGGAGCCTACGGAGTGAGTGAGGAGCGATAATAGATTTGGGCGCATGCCCATCAGAGGTGCACGCCGTGAGAACTACAGAAATATTATTTATAACAGCAAAATTCCTCTGCGTTTTGGAAAACTTTTTATCCAAACTGCAGTTGAGCACTGATTAGACTACTTATGAAATTAAAGAGGAGGATCACAATGCTGGCACAGCATCCCGAGCTTAAACCTCAAAAGTTAAATTAACAAATTAGTGTCATGCACACTCAAGACGCAACCGGCACTAGGACCCGGAAGTAATGCGGTCGCGAACCAGGAAGCATAAAAGGAGTAAACAAACCACAGTTCAACGCTCAGTCATTGAGTTGCCCGATGTCACCTCGGTTACCGTCATCAAACTATGAGTACTCACTTTTTTGGCTTCGCTTTCTTGCTGAGTGTGTATTTATAGGACGCGGGTTAGATTGTGTCTTTCCCTTGCTCCCCAATCGTGAGAGTCCTTAAACTAACTGCGTGATTATCCTGCCTATTCGTGTCACTCCGCGTTTGGGTTTACCAGTCACGCTACACAGGGATAACCGCTAAAGCTACGTCTTCTGGTCACCTCAGGTTAGTTCTTGACAGAATGACTGAGCCTTCCGCGGTGGACCCAGCGGAGTATGCGCGCCTATGCGACGTGGTGGATCAGCACGCCACGCTCATCAACCAGCTAACTGAGGGGCTCGCTACTCTAATCTGAATACAAATATCTCGGAGTCCATCTGGACAACAAACTTGACTGGTCACTCAACACAACGGCACTCTACAAGAAAGGACAGAGTCGGTTGTATTTTCTTCAAAGGCTCAGGTCTTTTAACGTCTGTAACACCATTCTGCGGATGTTCTATTAAACCGTTCTGGCGAGTGTCATTTTTTATGCTGTGGTCTGTTGGGGTGGTAACATTAAGGTGTCTGATAAGAACAAACAGGACAAGTCAATTAAAAAGGCCGGATCGGTGCTAGGCATGGAGCTTGACTCTGTGGATGTAGTAGCAAAGAGGAGGATTCTATCCAAAGTACGATCCATTTTGAACAATCCTTCTCACCCGCTATACAGTGTCTTTGCTGAACAGAGGAGCAGTTTCAGCCAGAGACTGATTACTATCAAGTGTTCCACAGAGCGCCACAGAAGATCCTTTCTCCCAACGACCATAAAAATTTACAGCTCTTCCCTGTAACTCATACACACATGTATGTGGATTTTTTTACTAACTGTTACTCAACAGGACATTATCACATACCATGTTAATAATATAATTACTGCAATACTACTTCCCAATAAAATATGTAATACAAGATTACATACAATAATACAATATTACATGAACAATACTAGATTACTGTGCAATACTTACAAGTGGCCCTGAGTCATATTCTTATGGTACTTACTGTTTTAAGAACTTTTTTTTTTTTTATTATTATTATTATTATTTATTACCTTCATTCTTTATTACCTTTCTTAGTTAACAACTGTGAGCACCTGTAACCGAGCATAAGCAATTTCCCTCTGGGATTAATAAAGTTATTTGTATCTTGAATCATGAATCTACGTCAGAGTGTCCAAGACGTCATGGCCTTGCGCCGCGAGGTGGCGGAGCTCCGGCAGGAGAACGCGGATCTCCGCGCGGCTGTTGCTGACGCGGCGAGCCGCTCCCCCATTGTGGCTGCAGCGCCGCATCCCCCACCTCCCCCCCCCCTTCAGATGTCTTTCTAGCTCTACTGGATAAATGGGACGGCACGGACGGAAGATGTAGTGTGTTCCTGACAGCGCTAGATCTGGTGTTTGAGTTTAACGCCACCAAGTACTCCACCGATCGGCTTCGCATTGCTCTTCTTGTCTCGTTGTTGTCCGGGCAGGCAGCTGAGTGGGCCACGGCAGTCCTTAGAGCAGACACCGATATCGCCCATTCCTACAATGAGTTCACCAGCCAGCTTAGACTCACCTTTGAACATCCTGTGGGCGAGGTGGAGACAAAGCTTTACCACCTGCCTCAGGGGGGATTGTCCGTGAGTCGCTATCCCACCGAATTCCGCACCCTCGCAGTACAGACATCCTGGGGAGACACCGTGCTCCGGACATCCTACTACGAGGGACTGGCTTCGCGCATCAAGGACGAACTGGCCGGACGAGAACTCCCCTGCCACACTGGAGGGGGTAATCCAGATCACCCTCCGCATCGACCAGCGCCTCCTCTCTCGTTCGAAGCCAGCCCCGAGGACCCTGCTGCCACCTCTGACCTACACCCACATGTCACCTCGACCATCCACCACCTTCACTCCCGCCATCATCGAACCCGTCGGATCTCCACCTCCTGCCGTGGTTAACACCGGAGCTGGGGAACCCATGCAATTAGGACGCGCCTCCCTGACCGTGGCAGAATGAGAACGCCGGTTTCGAGAGGGTCTGTGCGCCTATTGTGGGTCAGCGGCCCATTTCCGGGCGATCTGCCCACTACGCTCGGGAAACGCGCAGCCCCGGTAAGCAGGAGCAGGAGACTCACCGGGCACCATCCACCTCTCCACCACTACCAACACCACCACTTCGCGCCTCACGGTTCAGGTAACCCTCCAATTTGGCCACAAATGGGTCCGAAGTACCGCGTTCATCAATTCTGGTGCCGCGGGGAACTTCATTGACTCTACTTATGCCAAAGAAATGGGAGTAAAGATCGAGGCGTTATCCCAGCCGCTTCACATCACATCCGTCGACGGTCGGCCCCTTTCATCTAGCCCCATCACTCACCAGACCCAACTTCTCACATTCACCATCGATCAGCATCAAGAGCAGCTACAGCTTTTCCTCACACCCATCACCAACGCCATTCCACCTGAATATCGAGACCTGGCTAAAGTGTTCTGCAAAAAGAGAGCCACTCACCTACCACCTCATCGCCCATACGGCCTGGCGATCGAACTTCAGCCAGGCTCCGTCCCCCCGTGGCCATCTCTACTCTTTGTCGACCACCGAGACACAGGCTATGGAGGAGTACGTCGCCAACGCCCTGCGCCACAGTACCATCCGGCCCTCCTCCTCACCAGCCGCCACAGGGTTTTTCTTCGTTAAAAAGAAAGGGGGCGAACTTCGCCCGTGTGTCGACTATCGGGGGCTAAACAAGATCACAATAAAGAACCGACACCCGCTGCCACTCACCAACTCTGCCCTGGACGCCCTCTCTGGTGCCACCATTTTCACGAAGTTGGACCTCCAGAGCACCTACAACTTGGTGCGTATCAGAGCGTGCGATGAGTGGAAGATGGCGTTCATCACACCCACTGGACACTACGAGAGCCTGGTCATACCCTTTGGACTCTGCAACGCACCCTCGGCCTTCCAACAATTTATCAATGACGTCCTCAGAGACATGCTGGGCCGATGGGTGTTCGTCTACCTAGATGATATTCTCATTTATTCCCATAACTCCAAGGAACACATCCAACACGTTCGGGCGGTTCTTAAGAGATTGCTCGCTCACCAACTGTACTGTAAGCTGGAAAAATGTGCCTTCCACAAGCACTCCACCACGTTCCTGGGTTTTGTCATCTCGCCCCAGGGTGTGGCCATGGATACACAGTAGCTCGAAGCTGTGCGTCACTGGCCCCTACCCAGGACCCTCAAACAGCTTTAACGTTTTCTGGGGTTTGCGAACTTCTATCGTCGCTTTATCTGGGGCTACAGTACAGTTGCAGCACCATTAACTGCTTTGACCAGGCCCTCGCTTCACCCGTTTCGTCTTACACCTGCCGCCATCTCCTCCTTTCAAGATCTGTGTCATCGTTTCACCACCGCTCCCATCCTTCTCCACCCAGACGCCAACCAACCTTTCGTTGTGGAGGTGGACGCGTCGGATGTGGGTGCCGGCGCCGTTCTCTCCCAACGAGGTCCAGACCAGAAACTGCACCCGTGTGGTTTCTTCTCCAAGAAATTCAACCCCACTCAGCAGCGATACGGGGTAGGGGACCGCGAACTGCTGGGCATAAAGTGGGCCTTGGAGGAATGGCGTCACTGGCTCCAGGGCGCCAGTGAGCCGTTCATCATCTGGACCGACCATCAGAACCTCATCACCATCAGGAACCTAAGACAGCTAAATCCACGACAGGCATGGTGGGCTCTCTTTTTCCAACAGTACGACTTCCATCTGTCGTACCGCCCAGGGTCTAAGAACACCAAGGCCGAGGCACTTTCAAGACAGTACGACGAAGACCTTCCCCGGGCGGATCCCGTGCCTGTCATCCCCTCTTCCCGGATCATCGCACCTCTTCAGTGGAACTTGGAGACAAGGGTCCGCCAGGCACAGGCAGCAGAGGCCGGGCCGGCAGGCGTGCCGCCTGGACGACTCTACGTACCTCAGAGCGTGAGATCAGACGTCCTCCAATGGGGCCACTCCTCCTCGGTCGCCGGACACCAAGCGACCCGGAGGACCCTCTCATTCATCCGACGGGCGTTCTGGTGGCCATCAATGAGAAGGGACATCATTGAGTTCGTTCAGGCATGCCCGGTGTGCGCCAGGGCCAAGGACACCAATCAGCCATCCCCGGGAGAGCTCCAACCACTTCCTGTTCCTCGATGGCCCTGGACGCACATCGCCCTGGACTTCATCACGGGCCTGCCGGTCTCCGAAGGTAAAAGACACCATCCTCACGATTGTTGACCGGTTCTCCAAGGCTGCCAAAATCACCGCTGAATTAACACTGGAACACGTAGTCTGGTCACCGCCCGGTTCTGGAAGGCCTTCTGCCGTCTGATCAATTCCACCAGTAGTCTGTCATCTGGATACCATCCTCAGACTAATGGTCAGACGCAACGGACCAACCAACAACTGGAGCGCTACCTAAGGTGTTTTGTAGCAGACCGCCAGCGCTCCTGGGCCCGCTACCTCACATGGGCAGAACTTTCTCACAACCTGCATGTCTCATCTGCCACCAACCTAAGCCCATTTGAGGTATGCTATGGTTTCCAACCTCCGATGTTTGCCCATCAAGAACCGGAGGTCGACGTACCATCGGCCCAACAGTTGGTCCGTAGGTGTCGACCAAGCCAACCTCGTGATCCAGAAGGCCAATCAGCAATACACCACTCAACACCGCCGTCGACACCCTCCGGGACGCTTGTACAGAGTAGGTGACAAGGTATGGTTATCCACAAAGAACCTCCACCTTCACACAGAATCCAAGAAACTCTCACCCCGCTTTATAGGACCATACCGCATCACCCTAAGGATAAACCAGCTGCCTGCGGCGCTCCGGATCCACCCCGTTTTCCACACATCTCAACTCAAACCCTTCATCACCTCTCCAATGATTCCACCCACCCCCCCTGCTCCTCCTCCCCGCATCATTGACGGTGGTCCTGCCTACACCATGCGTCGGATCCTCGATTCACGCCCTCGGGGCAGAGGCACTTAGTACCTGGTTGATTGGGAGGGCTACGGCCCCGAGGAACGATCTTGGATACCGGCCCGGTTCATCCTCGACCCCGAACTCATTCGAGACTACCGTTGTCGGGTATCCTCCACCCCAGGACCATCAGGAGCCAGTCCTGGACAGGGGGGTACTGTCATGCACACTTAAGACGCGACCGGCACTAGGACCCGGAAGTAATGCGGTCGCGAATCAGGAAGCATAAAAGGAGTAAACAAACCACAGTACAACGCTTAGTCATTGAGTTGCCCGATGTCGCCTCGGTTACGGTCATCAAACTGTGAGTACTCACTTTTTTGGCTTCGCTTTCTTGCTGAGTGTGTATTTATAGGACGCGGGTTAGATTGTGTCTTTCCCTTGCTCCCCAATTGTGAGAGTCCTTAAACTAACTGCGTGATTATCCTGCTTATTCGTGTCACTCCGCGTTTGGGTTTACCAGTCACGCTAAAAAAATTATTCTGCATCTATTTTTAGGCATGCCAGCTGCCACTTTTCATTTAGAAGTTTTTCAATACATATCTTATTGTGCTCACGTGATATCAAACATTTTTTGAACCTATGGAGGTTTTGAGCTGTACACACATGCATTCTATACAACTCTTAAAACTATACTTTGTCACACAATAAAAGTAATATTTCGAACAGGCTGCCATTTGAAGAAACCAAAGAATAAAAAATAAACCAGATGTTGAGTCAAAATAACTCAACCAGGTTTTAAATTGTAAATGACTTACTACATCTCATTTGACCAAATATAAGCAGAAAAACAATGTGTTTAAAGTACCTGAAATAACCCGGAATTTTGACCCAACATAAACAACCCTACAGTGTGTTTACAGAAACAACACAGCATTGTTTAGAGTCTTTTAAGTTATTCCACTGTTCTATTTTAAAAGTCTATTTTGCAGTTATTTTTATACTTAAAGTTTGGTGTCTTTAAATGTAATTGTTTTAAATAACAGAGATACACTATATAACAGTTCATTCTTTGTACAAATGAACAAAGTCAGCTAGTGAACTTGATCATCTGTCTAAACATTCAACCAATGTGCCCTTTCAAAAGCTACACTCAATACTGGGTGAAAATGCTATAGGAACATCTTTGTGTGTTGCCGGTTGTGAAGCATGTGTGTATAAAACACGGTTATATATTTCAACGTTTTTAACTCCGGATCCGAGCTGGTCGAGTGAGATCCTGAGGAAGAACAAAGGACGCGACGCTAAGCGGCGGCTCTGAGGGAAATGAGCCGGCGTCAGGAGCTGACTGAGAGCTTGGCACACCGCACACCTCTGCCTAGCATCCTGCTCGCCAACGTCCAGTCACTGGAGAACAAGCTTGATGACCTCAGGGCCAGGATAAAGTTCCAGAGAGACATTCGGGACTGCAATCTCCTCTGCTTCACCGAGACATGGCTAAACCCAGTGGCACCGGACCATGCCACCCAGCCGGCCGAGTTTTTCTCGGTTCACCGCATGGACAGGACACGGGACTTGGGGAAGTCAAGAGGAGGCGGCGTGTGTTTAATGGTAAACAGCAGCTGGTGCAATAGCGCGAGTGTTGTTCCTCTTACACGCTCCTGCACACCAAACCTGGAACTACTGTCCATTACAGATGTGGCCATTAAGACTGCACGTGTTTTCCCGTGAGATGCCGCAATTTAACGCCAGTGTGCCGCGAGTTGCCGTATGCAAACTTTGGGAATTTAAATAAATGTATTGTCCTTCACTAAATATCCGCCAGATGGCGCATGGAAGGACTTTATTTAAAAGCCAGACCAAGTACGACAGAAAATTGTGTGTAATTAGTTAGCCTAAAACAATATTGTCTCCAATGCTAAAGCAAACATGAATTTACTTTTGTTTTACAATAGATCTTTTATGATGAATGTGTGTATATGTGCTTCATAGTATTTTCACAATGATGAAATGAGATGCCCAAATTTGTGCTTTAAAAGTTTCTTACATACAGTAGTTTTTTGTAATGTCTCAGGAACAAAACAATGAAAGACATGGCAATGCCTCGGTTTAAATGTTCTTGAAATGAATTCAATTTCCTGATAGTAGGCGATCTGATAGTGTAAACTATGAGAATGTCCTAATTTGTGAATATCTTATTTAAAACGTAAAAATGTGTAGCCATCATGAATGAACAAAATATATATATATACTTTGATCATATTAAGTAAATATTCACAAAGTGCTTTGGGCTTTTTAGAATAATAATAAGCATGCTTTTAGCTGTTTGTGTCCAGCATTGAATTATTATTTCATCCATTACTTGACCAGGGCTGGAAATTATAGCTGAAATGTGATTGTGGATTTATGACTGAAATTATTCGGTCATATGGGAATTTAAGACTGACGTAACTCGTACTTTCACTTTACAAAAGGCAGCATTTTTATTAAAAGGCTGATAATGTAGACGCATTATGTATACAACGCAACAGCGCGCTCAGTTATTGTCATCCCTTTTCTCACCATGGGGTAGATCAGACTACATGAGTACACAAATTTACTGAATATTTTATGTTTTTATGTATATACAGTATGTGTTTGTATGTGAATACATTATATAAGTACGTGTTTGTGCGCGCGTCTCATATGTGACATTCATATAAAATGCAATTCATGCTGTGTATGTTGTTAAGGTATTTGTGGATATGTATGTAACAACGCGGCTTGCGCGAGGGGCAGAGCCGCGCATAAACTGTTCAGAATGGGCCGGGTCGTGTTACCGAGACACTCCGTGTGATCATTCGGTCGCACCAGTAAAAGGTGTCAGGGCCAAAGACAAAGCGCGCTTAAACATAATGCAGTAACTCTATTTATTTGAACACGGTAAAGGTGCTAATGTTTCGTACATTCCTTTATTCGTCCTTTCTGTTTGTGCTTAGGTTTCACTGTTTTCCATATACTGTACATACAACGTTTGGACAACGATGTTCCGGAAACGATATTAAATTAGGAGAATTTTGTTAAACACAATTTTGTTTCAATAAAGTTTTATTAAATATAGAATATTTTTTTATGTTTTGCTGGCGAAATACATTTTAGGCAGAGACAGCTGCTCGGTCTTGTTAAATTGTTTTAAACCCCCCAATTCTGCAAATTCCCCCATCAGCAACAAACAGTTTGATAACTTCACACTTGCGATTGTACTTTTAAAATGTAACCTACGTATCTACAGAATAAGAATATTTAACTACTTCAGTAGTGAATGAGAAATTTGGTCGGTCTAGCTTTTGGATAAGGTTCTTATTTGATATAATTCTATTATTTAATTAAGTATCTTATTGTAAATATGATTCTTATCCTCTATATTCTTGTCGAGTATAGTCCTTTAGAGCAAGCACTGTGTCAGAAGATTCTGCGGAATCGCTTTTTACCTTTCTGTAGATGTGAATTTATCAAACTGTGTGCGCTGTTGCCAAATACTGTAGGGGGTTTAGATGAATTAACAAGACAGAGCGGATGTCTACATGCTTCCAACCAACCAACCAACCAACCCTGGCCTCCAAACTCAGAAGCTAAGTGTCAAAGCCGATAACTGCTCCTTTGATCTGCTCGTTACAGCGGGGCGCCGACTGCTGATCAGCGTATAGTAACCTGTACAAGCCAAGCTCCTCCCCAAACACAGTGTAAGATAACTATTTACACTAACCATTAAAATGTTTAGAATTTAATTAAACACAAATATATAAATTAGACTTTCTTTATACATAATATTTTTATTATACTGTATATAAACTCATGCTAGGGTACTTTTACTACGCTGAAGTACCATTTAAAGCTATTTATTCATTTCTTTTTTATTTGCTTACTGTACTTACTTACTTAATTACTTACTAACTAGAGAACGCTTTAGTAAAGAGCTCTAAAACAACGGTAATACGAATGACAATAGATTATTACAGAACGTGCGAGTTGACGCCCATGCACCAATCACTAACCATTAAAATGTTGTATTTGAATTAAAATGGCACTTATATATTCGTCTTTAACTAAATTCTTTAAGCGTCGTGTTCACCCATGGGTTTACTGCATGAACACTGTTTTTTGCATTGAGTTTAATCATGCAGCACTTTTAGTATTTATAGCAAAAGCAACCCAACAGTGTGATCAAAGTACCCGAAATAACACTGAATTTATAGCACAACCCAACGATATTTAAAGCACATAAACACAATAAAACAATATTGCATGGGTGAGTTGTAACAAAGTATCATCATAGGAGGAGAGAAGAAAATGAAGAATAAATACATATCAGTATTTACAGTTTAAGCTCGACACGTTTATGAGCTCCGTCGCTTGCTGTCAATGGGCGCCTAAGAAAAAGAGAAAACGTTTTTGGCTTCAGTAGACACACAATACTTCAGACTGAAACACGACTGCCCCCTACAGGTAACGAAGGGCATTTTTACAGCTTGGGATCCCATTTCTCGAAACGTGCGTTTTTAATGGCCAGATCTGTATTAGAGCCAGCGTGTGTCCTTAAGCCTGTGTTTTGCCACAGGGCTTAGGCTATGTGTCTTTAAGCCTCTGTTTCGCCATAGGGCGTATGCTTGGTGTAACAGGTATTGGAGCCTGTCTGTGTCCCTAAGCCTGTGTCTTGCCAGAGAGCCCATGTTTCACCATATGTTCGAGTACTGTTTGGGTTTGTTGTTTCTTTGTTTGTTTTGTGTCATTATTATTTATATCCTGTGACTGCCCTTATTAAAAGACTCTTTTTGTTTACAAAACCCCTCTGCGTTTATGCCTGCTCTTTCCGCCCACAGTGACAACATCCGCCATTACACCCCGATCACGACAGTTGTCTTATTTTGTCGTTAAAATTTGAATTTTTTTTCTCACTTGTAATCACTAATGCTCATTTTGTACATAACCTAAAATAAACCTACCTAAACCAGAGGAAATGTCCCTGGAAGATGAGTGTAATCACATGTCAAGAAAAACTCAGGTTATCATTACCAATCAAGGTGAAAAATCACGGGACCAGCTAGTTAGGCTAAGGGTTCTGTCACTCGCTCAATCAGATCAGTTTAAAATGGTTTGCTGGTATAACCATAGCAAGAAACAGTACTGCTAAAGCATGTCAGCAAATTTTGACAATCAAAGAAGAAAAGTAACTGTAAAGTTAAGAATGTAGGGATAAAAAAGAGAAATAAAAGATTTAGATGTTAGCCATGCTCATATTGAAGTGCATAAACTGTCATCTTGAATAAGCAGGGATAGTGCAATATCTCTCTCTCTCTCTCTCTCTCTCTCTTTCTCTCTGCGCATGCGCTGGGTGTGAGAAAGCGCGTGGAAGACTGTTTGGCGTCTTGCCAGATTTTCTGAAAAAACGTTCCGTTTTCTTTAACCCCCATTTCTTTATTTATTTCTTTATTTATTTTTTATGTATTTATTTCCCCTTAGACATTATTTAGCGAATACGTTTTAAAAGACATTTAGTTTAAAACTTTATAGTAAGAGAGAGAGCGGGGCACCATGGCCTCTGAGGCCGGTGGGGAAAGTTTGTCTCTCCGTAATGGTGTCAGGTGTGTCACGGACAATGGGGTACTGGTGGAGGAGGTACTGTTAGCGGTGGGAGAGCAGGTCGGGTGCGACAACATCTACTCAGCCTCCCGGATGAACAAAGCGGTGGTGGTGTTTGTGAAAAAGACGAGCCTCATGAGTGCGCTGATTAAGAGCGGAATAACCGTGAGAGGATCTGCGGTCCAGGTCACCCCTCTGTCGGCCCCCGCGACAAGAGTGGTGATCTCTAATGTGCCTCCGTTTATACAGGACGAGGTGATCATGAGGGAGCTGGCCCGATTCGGGAGGTTCGTCAGCCCCATGAGAGCCATCCCGCTCGGGTGTAAGAGCTCCAGCGTGAGACACGTCCTGTCCTTCAGGAGACAGGTCCTGATGGTTTTAAACAACCAGGAAGGAACACTGAATGTAAACTTTAATTGCAAAGCGGGGGACAGCAGCTACACCCTCTTCGCCACCACAGAGCCGCTGAGGTGCTTTGAGTCCGGAGACGTCGGACACAAGAGGCTGAGCTGTCCACACGGAGCCGCGCAGCCGGGGAGCTCGGGGGGCGACTCGGCCCGGAAACAGCAGCAGCAGCGCGGGGACAGTCAGCCGGAAAACACCAAGGAGTCCGAGTCCGCCGCGGGCCTCAGCGACACACCCGAGCCAGCACTCTTGGAGGTCAGTCATACACACACCGCCACCACAGAGACACACACCGCACCCGGCGATGACCCGAACATCACCACTACTGTACACAGCGAGAGTAAACATCCCGACCCGTGTACAGTAGTCAGCACTGACCACGCCCCCAACGCTGACCACGCCCCCAACACCAGCACCGGAGAGGCACAGGAACCTCAAACCTGCACACCAACGCCAAAAGAAAAAACCTCAATAAAACCAAGGAGAAAAAGAGATGAGACGACCATCACTGAACAGAGCAGCAAACGGAAAACCCGCAGCCAAACACTGAACACAACAACACAGGACACAGAAGAAGCAGGATGCAGCACCGCACACACACACACAGAACCACAAGGAGACAAAGAGGAACAAATAAACCAATTCTTACAGTTAACCGAAAAAGAAAAAAGACAAGTGATCAATAAACTATTCCCGGGAGACAAAAATTTTTTTTTTTTAAATCTCACATCAGCAAACAGGACAAATTACACGTAAATAAACCAGACTATGAAAACATAACAGTGCGACACAAAATTTTAAAAGACGTTGGATTTGTTGGTGGGGTGGAGGGTCACGGGGTTTTCCTTAAAAAAAAAACAAAAAAACAACCCGAATGTACATATGTTAATACTTTGTGTATGTATGTGTGTGCGTATGTGTATGTAAGTATGTATGTACACGTAATTGTATGTGTGTGTGTGTGTGTATGTATGTGTGTATATGTATATATATTTGTATATATAATTGTAAAACAGTAAATTTATCAATTTGTTATAATAAAGTGAGTTAAATCTCTCTCTCTCTCTCTCTCTGTCATTTGCATCTGTACATATGGATGCATGAGTGTATGTGAATGATTGTATGTGAATCGTTAACATTATATTTACTTAAGTAACTTTTGAAAAAAAAAATACTTCTATGAGTACTTTTTCCTGCACCATACTTTTTACTTTTACTTGAGTAACTTCATGAAGAAGAAACGTTACTCTTACATTTGGCTACACTCGACTTGTTACTTTTCCAACCATTTATTGGACACATTAGATATTTTTTGTTTTTGCCAGAGAAATGCAGCTGGTGGATCTACCACGTGACTGTTTCACCAATCAGATGTAGCAACAATAATCATAAATCCGTTGGACCAATCAGCCGCAAAACCAATAACCGCATGGAGTCAAATGGCCACACAGAAGGCAGGGGTCGGGGGAGGGTTGTCTTCAGCAATGGTAGACAGTGAAGCAAACATGTCGCGGTTAGTTTAGCGGTTTTATTTAATGTTGCAATCTTAACATTTAATTAGAAAATAAAGCTAGATGCTTAAAAATATAAGTTTCTTACATTTGTTCTGCTGGACACAGTTCATGGTAAAGTGAGGCCTCTTGTACATGTTCTAATGTTATTTGTTATCTGCTGAGGCATTTGCAGGGCAACTGAACATACAGTATATCTTACACAGGAAATAGTTTACACTGTTCAAACATCCATGTGTTACCTACAGTAGGTATTTATTTCAAAAGCTTTATATTGTTTTATATTGAGATTGGGACATTTGTATTTCTTATTCCTTAATTTGATATTTTGTACAGATATTTCATTTTTTTTTTCGTTTAATTTTTTTAATTTTATTGATTTTATCTGCTTACATACTTTCTAAAAAAAATTAATCAGACATTGTGATGAAACAGTTACTCAGTACTTGAGGAGGCTTTTCACCGAATACTTACTTGGGTGATATTTCAGATTACTACTTTTTACTTCTAGTTGAGTTTTACTGCACCATACTTTTTATTTTGAAGTACAGATACTTTTACTTGAGTAGATTTTTTGGCTACTCTACCCACCTCTGTTCAGAAGTAACACTCCTGTACTTTAGCACCATATGAACAGTCTACAAAGAACAGAAAGGACAAAGACAGGCTTTCATATACAGGCAAAGATGAGTTGAAACAACAGTAGAGTGTTTATGTTGAGACTGACTTTATTGATAGAAATCTTTACAGATTTTAATATTCTTTTGAAAAAGAAATCAAATCAAATAATCAATGAGGATATCAATAAGGATTATTAAAAGGTAATAATTGAAACAATCCTTTAAGCCAAGCTAACAAAGAAGACATTTTTTATTTGAATGATCTAATAGGTGAGATTCATTATATAAAATTTTCATTACATTTTTAGAATAAACATTGCAGATTTTGAGGCCCCACCGAGGTTTTTGGCTGATTCAGTCACAGTTACATCTCCAGCAGTGTAAGTGACACCTTTGTAGGTTCCACTGGTTTTAAATTCCAGCACACCACCATTATGGCACGTAATCTTGACTTTGCCTTTGAAGGGGAGATCAACTGGAGCCTGGCCAAGTGTGATGTCCACATCCACGGTTTTACCTGGAAGGACTTTAACAAGAAATGAGTAAAGCTCCATTCTCTCTTCACTGATCTCTGAAGCATATGTACCATCAACACCAAGTTTGAAATCATAGTTTGATTTTTTCTTTGTAATCAGTGGGATTCCTGAGTTCACTTCCAGGGTGTATGTCAACTCCAATTTTCCGGTAACTGACCAGAAGGATTTCTGTGTTATTTTTTGGGAGGTTTCAACTTTGTATTCTTGAGTTAGAGAAGTATCATTGTGGTAGGTCATGGATTTGATTTCCCTGACATTCACTTTGGGTATCACTTCCTTAAGTGTAGGATACTCAACATCTGTAAGCTTAGTAGACTTGATCGTGTTAATGAATATGAAGCCGAAGCAATCAATATCTGAACCTGAACGCCCTGTGATTCCCATGCAGATCCCAGAAGCAACATCAACTGGAACTTCTTGGTTCAACCCTTCACTTCTCTGCTTTACATAGAACTCCCTGGAGTGAGTTGTCTTGAATTTGATGGCACCCAGACGTGTTCCCCTTGAATTTGCCCATAGTGAAAGGGAGGTGAAATGCTCTCCATCTTCAAATATAAACTCTTTAACATCCCCAGCAGGTACACCAAACTGCTTGGACTGGCCATCAGTAAGGCAGACCTTTATGGCCTTCACTTGCCAGTCACCGAGCCACACCCAGATCTTTTGCAATGTGGATCCATTTTCAGTGCCATTAAAATTAAAGGGGTTTCCTCCATTCGCACCAACTGCAACTACATCTGCCAGGGCTGACATTATCTTGAGCTTAACCTTTAAAAAGAAAACAGACAATTGGTTGTATTAAGGTCATTTTTAATAATTATTCTTTTTTAAAATAAATAATCAAAAGCTACTGCCAATATTATTTTATGATTCAGATCATAAAGTGTTTTCAGCCGACTGTTTATTTAATTAATTTATTCTTACTAACAGCCAATACGTTCTTTTGGAATAAAACCAGTCATTCATTCATAATATATGCAAATGCTTTACATAAAGTTAATTAACCTTAACTAAAATGAATAAATTACTTGTAACTTCTATCTCACACCACTACAAGGTAGATAGTACCAAAGTACCAATATATATTTTGGGTAGTATGGCCATCTTTAAACAAAATGGCCGCAGCAAAATTATGTCATCGCACGATTTAAGCCATAAATGAGACCTAAGTTGTGATTCTAATCTATTCTTATTGGTAACCATAATTTAAATTTTTGTTAAAGATGTTAAAATTGCACCTAATCAATAAAAACCTCACACCAAGTAATAATAGAAAACATAAAAGAATGAATAGATTGCAATAAATTGTTTAATATTGCTACTGTATCTAACTAAATACATTTCCCTTGCAAACGACTTATAGATGTTTTTATTTATAAATTTTTTTTGGATTAATAAATCAATTTAACTAATTAATGTTTTCATACATAGGAATTTTTGGCAATGAACCTTGATATTCCACCATGTGCTGGCAATGGCAGGGACGAAAGCAAAGATTGCATGGAAGTCGACATATTCATGTAATTTCCATGATTAATCTCCTTGACACGTCAGTGCAGCCCTATACTTGGGTTATTTGAAGCTGTTGTGCTCTTTCTATCCTGTCTGGTCAGCATCCTCACAAACCTCTGCCTAATTTTATTGATTTCTTTCATGAACATTGTAACCAATCACATAAACAGTACATTACATGTAAAACAATAAAATATGCACAGATTTAAAACAGTAAATTTATGCATAAAATATTAATAGAACATATAAATAAGACACAAACAACTGAGGCGCACATTGTGCACATTTCATCGCTCCAAACCCCTCTGGAAAGCTACAGCTTCTGAATGTTATTTCTTGGTGCAATAATAAGAGAAATTACCCCCACTGAGTATCTACCTCTGGTGTCCTGTCAAATACAATTTCATTAGGAAGGGCCTGTCATAAAACGATTAAAGACCATTATGTGACGTGAACTGGCGGTCACTTTATTTGTAGCTAATTTATTTTTATTTGTAAATGTTCTTCTTTATAAGGGCCACAGGAAGACCTTCACAAAATTAAATAAAAAAGGTAGATCATATTCTCTCTCCCCCTGTCTCTCTCTCTCTCTCTCTCTCTCTCTCTCACACACACACACACACACACACACAACAATTACTATGCTTCTTATCTTTATTAATGGTTTATGCTCTGCTCACCTTTTGTCTTTTTAGAATTTCTGCAGTTTACCTCAGTCTCTGTCCTCTTATGACTCTTGTTGGCCCTGGGGGGGAAAACGTATGAGCAATGTTACATTTGTTAGCATTCACATAAACTACTGCATCCAATTGTACAGACACAAAAGACAGAGAGAGAGAGAAAGAGAGAGAGAGAGATTGCACTATCCTCGCTTATTCAAGATGACAGTTTATGCACTTCAATATGAGCATGGCTAACATCTGAATCTTTTCTTTCTCTTTTTTATCTCTACATTCTTAACTTTACAGTTACTTTTCTTTTTTAATTGTTAAAATTAGCGGACATGCTTTGGCAATACTGTTTCCTGCTATGGTTTCGCCAGAGAACCTTTTTTTACTTGATCTGATTAAGCGAGTGACAGAACGCTTAGCCTGACTAGCTAGTCCTGTGATTTTTCACCCTGATTGATTTTAATAACCAGTTTGCATTTTTCTTGACATGTGATTACACTCGTCTTCCAGGGACATTTCCCCTGGTTTAGGTTTATTTTAGGTCATGTAAAAAAAAAATTGAGTGATTACAAGTGACAAAACAATTTCAAATTTCAATGACACAAAAATAAAATAAATAAATATATAAACAGTCAGTATATGTTATGTTGCTTAAGTTACTGTAAAAGGGCTGTGTTTAGAGATTAACTATTCATGCCTAGCAAATATTTATTACTGAAATTTAGCATTTATCATGTCCATATTCAGACCTCAGAAGTAACTCACTCACTATGGTTAAATGCAGCAGTGTTTTATTTCACTTATGCTGCAATAATTTGCATTACTGGTGTTATTATTTATTTATTTACTCAATTAAAGACCGTACGCATGGTTATAGAAAATGCTACAAAAGAAAATGTTCAGAGTTTAACATTTAGTTAGAAGTGTGCTATAAATAATTTTACTTAATGGAACCTTAAAATGAAGCATTTCTACATACAGTAAGAGCAAGATTAATGTAAATTGAAATAATCTACATATACGTTGAATAACAGACATCATGACAATCATCGGATCAAGAATAGCAGGAACACTTACAAGGAAGTCGTCAGAAGCAGGTAGCTAGAAGTAGAAGTTCCTTTAAAACAAGTCTCCTGGAAGATGCCGGTGTAAGGACAGAAGCTAGACATGCCTATTTATAATACTTAAAATGGGTGGGGTTAAACTTTACAACACACTTCCGAAGAAATGGTTATTCAGGGCAAGGGTGGACTATATATGTGAGCATTGGCAATTACTGTAAGTGGAAATCACTTTACATATGGCTCTTACAGATGTTAATTTCCTTAAACCATCACCGAAAACACATTGTTTTATAAAAGTTATAAGGTCTAATAAAACAATGGGACAAAAAGTCACACCCTCTAACATTGCGTTGGGTAGTATTTTGCTTTTGATTATTCACCATGGCATCGTTTCGATAAGCTTATGCATTGTCCCAACACTTATTTCGGTTTAGACTCAACTCAATTTCTCTCCAAGGTCTCGTGTTGATGATGGAAGAATGAAAGAGATAAATGTTGGAATATGTGCATGTCATCAGGGAAGAAAAAAAATAATTCATGGAAAAACCTGGTCATTCAGTATAATCACTTTTTTAAAAGAAGGTCATAGAATATACCTGTCTCTCAGATTATCCTACATCCTGAATTCCAAAAAACTTTAAGCCAATATTTGATTCACAATAGAACATAGAGAACAGGAATGTTTCAACTGAGAAATTTTACACTTTTATCCACTAAATGAGCTCATTTCAAATTTAATGTCTGCCTCAGGTCTCAAAAAAGTTGGGACGGGGGCATATTTACCATGGTGTAGCATCTGCTCTTCCATCCGTTCTGTTCCATTCTTACCTGATATAGGTTTTCAGCTTGTAAGAGTTTGCAGTCGTCTTTGACATACTTTTTGTTTAATGATGCGCCAAATGTTCTTTATAGGAGAAAGACCTGGACTGCAGGCAAGATAATTCAGCACATGGACTCTTCTACTATGAAGCCATTCTTTTGTAATAGCTGCAGCAGTGTGGTTTTGCATTGTCCTACTGAAATACACAAGGCATTCCCTGAAATGAACGTGATCTAAACCCTTTATAATGTATACCTTTCAAAATTCATAGTGCCTTGCAAAAAATGCAAGCTGCTTATAATGTATCCTTCCTCTTTAGCCCAGAGGACACATCGTCCGTGATTTCCAACAAGATAATCAAATTTGGACTCGCCTGAACATAGAAGACGATGATTTTTTTTTTTTTTTGAAACATTTCATTTTAAATGAGCCTTGGTCCACAGGACATGGCGATTCTGGACCATGTTTACATATGGCCTCCGTTTTGCATCTGCACATGGGAAGGTGGATTGTGTTTGCCAACAGTGACCTTTGCTAGTATTCCTGGGCCCATTTAATGATGTCAACGACACAATCATGCCAATGAGTGTTGTCTGAGCCCATCCAACAAATGTCTTTGGCCATGTCCCTTCAGCACAGAGATTTCTCCAGTTTCTCTGAATCTTTTGATGATGAGATGATGAGATTTGCAAAGCCTTTGACATTTGACATTGAGGAACATTATTTTTAAAGTATTCCACAATCATTTCACACACTCTTTCACAGATTGGAGAGCCTAAAGACAGTACTTACAGTAAGCATTTCTACATTAAGTTTTGGACAAATATGGCAATGATTTTAATTTCACTGTTTGTTTTTAAGGCACTACATGGTCTGTCTCTACAGAACATCAATGACATGATTATTCCATTCAGACAGGGTTCTTTAAATGTGCTGATTAATTACTGCTAACCATCTCACAGTCATGATTATAAACAAGGGTGATGTACATTTTTCAGTAACTTCCTATAGATTTTTGAAGATCATACATTTGAGAGGAAGATCAGATCCAACTATTGCTGCATTCAAATCTTGACCTAGGACCCATATTTTCTCCTGGACTTATGAGAATTGTTTTCATGTCAGGTGTCTCCTCAGTCATTTAATAATGGATACGCTGTCATGTCATTGTGCTTTTTTACGTGTTAAATTTATTTTATCTTTATTTTAATTAAGACAGCTTTGTCTTATAAATGCCCTTTAGAGAAACAATGAGATGAATGATAATTTCAACTGTCTTTGTCCTTAAGTCATCATCAATTCTTAAAAGCATTGATTATTGCATGATTATAACATTATTTTAAATGTAGGTGTTTCTACATTTAGTTTTTTAGGAGACAAATTGAAGGAATTTGGGTAATACTGAAGTACAACAAAGACAGTTACCGGATTCAGAAGACAAAATGCAGAAAAATGTTTGCAGTATTGGACCTTACATCATTCTTCCAAAGAAAGGTGAGGGGGTCCCATTATGTCTTAGCTGAAAGGCATATTACATATAATACACATTTACTGTCACTAAAATATCTGAGAAGGCATGATTGTTCTTGGTGGCAACGGCAGTGACTAGATTCTGCAGAAGAATTCAGAAGAAGTAACTGTTCTTGAACAATACATTACACTTCCAACGAAAGGTGAGTGTTTGCCTGTACAGGTTCTGTTAGATGAAAGCCTTATTATAATTTTTCCCATAGGTTAAATGTTTGCAACTGTCACTGAAATATCTAACAAGGCATGATTGTTCTTGGTGGCAACGGCAGTGACTAGATTCTGCGGAAGAATTCAAAAGAAATTGCTGTTTTCGAACCATACATTACACTTCCAACAAAAGGTGAGTGTTTGCCTTTACATGTTTTTGTTAGATGAAAGGTATATTACATATGCTTTTCCCATAGGTTAAGTTTTTTAAACTGTCATTGGAATATCTAAGAAGGCATGTTTGTTCTTTTTGGCAATTTAATCATGAATTATTTACATGCTTTTTATTTCAGTACTGAAGCACAACAAAGCACAAAAACTCACACAAAAAAGTGTCAGAATTAATTGTTTTTTAAAAAAGTGACTTTTAGAATGTATTTCATAAATATGATGGGACAATGTTAATTAAACCCCAAAAAACAGCCATAAATAACAAAATATCAACTTTTAATGACAAAACATGGCACTTCACCTTAACTTGCCGCAGTTTGCAGCCATGAAAAAGTATTTTTCCTTTGTCTTTTTTTTTTTTTTTTTGCATATTGGGCAAACTTAATTGATTCATATTATCCAACAGTTTTAATATTTAATAAAGATATAAGATGCAGTTTTTAAATAATTTTATTTATTACAAGAAAAAAAGCTTTCCAGACCTACTGTAGTTGGACGTGGGGTTAAAACTAATTTTCCCTGAACCTAATGACTGGTTTTGCCACCCTTGGCAGCAACAACTGCAATGAAGCGTTTGCAATAACCGATAACATTGCTCTGGAGGAATTTCGGCAGACTCTTCTTTGCAGATTTTTTTCAAATTCAGCCACATTGAAGCATCGAGCATGAACCACCTATTTAACTGAGGTCTTAAACTGCAGTTCTTTAGATGCTTTTATGAGCTTATGAATGAGTCGCCATTGTGCTCTGGGAAGTAACTTTTGGGACAAATAACTTTTTCACATAGTGCCAGGTAGGTTTGGATAGCTTTTTTCCCTTAATAAATGAAATCATCAGCGGGATGTTCTTTTAACTGTTTACTGGAGTCCATGGGGAATGCTCTTCAAGCCTTTTTTGGTTTTGTTCCAAATGCCCTAATCAACTCTTTGATATCACACTTTTGAGAGTTAGATGAAACAGAGGAAAATCAGCTAGAATCTAATCTTTTAAAACTATCACGCTGCTAGTATGTGTGTCGGATTATCACTCCATCATCTTCACTTTTAGAAGTCACACCACAAGACAATGCAAGAATAGGTACATTCACCATCTCAGGTTGTGTTATTTCTGCAACATCCTTTAACAGAGGTTCTCGAATGTGATATGCCTTCAGCATGTTCACATGACATACACACGATTTCTTTCACCGATCAGGGGGTAAAAATTATGTAACCTGCATCACTCAATTTCTTTAGCATTTCGTACGGTCCTGAAAAACGTGTCCCACGTCTCTGCTCACGTTTCCCCAGCAAAACATAACATATTGGAAAAAAATAATAATGATTAAAGAAATAAATTAAATCAGACTTAATAGTTGGATTTGATACTTTCCTTTTTATTTACTGTATGGAAAGTCGTATTATTCTTTCTCTGGAGAATAAACAAACCTGGTAGATTGTCTTGAAAGTCTTGACCAGTGAAGGACTGGCCATCTGGAGCACCATGAAACATTCATTGAAATGCAATCCTTATGCACAGAAAAAAAGAAACTACACAGCAAAAATATGTTATTATTTCATGACTTGAATAAATCGGCTCGCATCTGAGCGCGCTAACGTGTTGAAAAAATGCCAGCGATTATCAAGAGAGTAGTCTTTATACAAAATATATTTGTGTTTGTTCTACAGTATTTCTTGGGGGGGGGGGGATAAGCGTGCTTATCATCCTTTTAATCAAAACGCTCCCTTTTGTTTTTTGCTTCGAGTTTAATCATGCAGCACTTTTAGTATTCATAGCAAAAGCTACCCAACAGTGTAATTAAAGTACCCAACAAAACACAGAATTTTGACTCAATATAAACAACCCAACGATGTGTTTACAGAAACCCAGAATTTTTTAGTGAACTACCACTAATGAATGGAGAAAGCGCAGTCAAAGCCCGGGGATTCTGCTTGCTGTCATGTTGTATTCAGTGAGTAGCATATATGTTTGTGTTTGTTGCATTTTGTCTGTAGTTTTATCGCTAAATCTGCTCATATCTGTGCACGCGTTTATCAGCCTCAGATTAAAAAGCGTGCATGCGCAACTCATTTTTACTTTGCAAATGGCAGTGTTTATTGTTTAGTGTATAAACACCATAAAACAACATTGTTTTAGGCTAACATATAATACATTTTTGTATTCTTTGTCTTTTTGCACACACGCGCGGGTGCGTTACAATAATAATAACAACAATAATAACAATAATAATAAATTCGGAGCACTACTACCAATAATAATAATACTGAATGGAGAAAGCGCAGTGTAAGAAGTATCATCATTGAAGGAGAGAAGAAAATGAAGAATAAATACAAATTAATATTTACAGTTTGAGCTTGACACGATTATTTAAATTTTGTTTATTGTAACATGTTTATTGTCAATGGGCGCCTAAGAGAGATAACACATTATCGGCTTCACACAATACTTTAGATTAAAACACGACTGCCCCCTACAGGTAATGAACGGCATTTTCACAGCTTGCCTCGCGCTGTTGCGGCAGCTCGCAAGATTCCTTTTCTCAAAACGTGCATTCTTAATGGCCAGATCTGTATTTTAACATACCTAGCCGTACAAAATATACAAAATATGACTACAAAAATGGACAATATAGATACACTTGGGGAAATTGACGAGGAATTTAAATAGAAATGTCCAGTGTGTGTACAAATGTGCATAAATGTGTAATGTCAATGAATTGTCCATATTTGTCCATAAAAGTGCAGTGTGCAAAAATGGTTTAGTCCAGCGTCTCACTGACTGCAACAGAAAAAACAGTCAGGAAGAGGTTTTCATGATCTCGACCTGACATTGGTCCAGCATTGCTTGCTGTAGATTGAGTGCAAGTCAGGGAGCTTTGTGCAGATCATGCACCTCTTTCTTTAGCTTGTGAGTCCTGCATGGTGCTGTTCCCGAACCAGGTCGTGATGTCTCCCGTCAGGTGCAGGAAAGAAAAGTTCCTAAGCACACTGGAGGGCAGTCTAAAGTTTCTCCCAGTGTCTAAGGTGGTAGAGACTCTGCCAGGCCTTTTTTGCCACAGTGTTAATGTGACAAACCATGACAGGTCCTGCGTGATGTGAATACCGATGTTTCAGAAGCTGACCACTCTCTGGGGTCTGGTATTTCCTTTGCTGCTTTGTACTGTACTTATGTCCACTATCGACTCATTTGTCTTGCTGACATTTAGAAAGAGATTGTTCCTCTGGTACCTGTTCTCCAGATTCCTAATCACCTCCAGGTAGGCTGGCTCATTGTTGTAAGAGATTAGAAAGAAAAAAAAGTGGTAAGTTTCTAGAATACCTTAAAAATATTAAACTTACAAAAACACAATCTAGTCATCTGTACACCATAAAAGAGACAGTCGGTTCAACAGTACAAGGTCACCTGTTTGCATTTGAGCAGTCTGAGATTTCAGGCGTGTCACGTATTTAGATGCCTGTGACATGCTGGTCAGATTTACTGATTGAAGTTTTTGAAGACAGACTTAACACAGATGGTCCAAGGTGAGAGTTTTTAATTTAAATTACAGCTTTCACAATTCAGCCTGTGTTTAGAAGGATGTACTGTTACTCCTAGCTCAACAGTAAAAGACCTGGGCGTAATATTAGACAGTAACTTGTCCTTTGAAAATACTATTTCCAATATCACAAAAACAGCCTTTTTCCATCTTAGAAATATTGCCAAACTTAGGAGCATCTTATCCGTATCTGATGCATAAAAGCTAGTTCATTCATTCATGACCTCCAGACTGGACTATTGTAATGCATTACTAGGTGGTTGTCCTGCATCCTCAATAAACAAGCTTCAGTAAGTCCAAAATGCAGCCGCCAGGGTTCTCACTAGATCCAGAAAATATGATCATATAACCCCAATATTATCATCCCTGCACTGGCTACCTGTTCAGTTAAGAATTAATTACAAAATAGTATTACTTACATACAAGGCTTTAAATAGTTTAGCTCCCACATACCTAACCAGTCTTCTGTTACGCTACAATCCACCACGCTCCTTAAGATCACAAAACTCTGGACTTCTGGCAGTTCCCAGAATTTTTAAATCTACAAAAGGGGGCAGGGCATTTTTATATTTAGCTCCAAAACTTTGGAATAGCCTTCCAGACAGTGTTCGGGGCTCAGACACAGTTTCCCAGTTTAAAAGTAGACTCAAGACGCATCTCTTTAATCTGGCATACACGTAACTCATCCCATAACCTCATACTCCAGTACATCTATCCTGAATGGCAACTATGCTAATTCTCCATTGTACCAGTTTCAGTAGACAAAGGCCAACCCTGCGAGGATCCTGAGGCATCCAGAGAAGGACCAGCTCCAGCTGGATTCTGCTTTATGATGGTTGGAGCTACACATCCTGCTCCTGTGCTTCCAGTGATCCAGACCCCATCTGCCCTTTGCACCTACTGACTCATCCCTATGCTGAACTGGACTTCATGTTAATTTAAAGAATTTCTGTTACATTGTACTTTCAGCTGCATAACACACATGATGTTATATCATCTCTATCTGTTTCCACCCAAATGAGGATGGGTTCCCTGTTGAGTCTGGTTCCTCTCAAGGTTTCTTCCTATTGCCATCTCAGGGAGTTTTTCCTTGCCACTGTCGCCGTTACCCTTGGCTTGCTCATCAGAGAAATTTCATTCATTCATCTCATTATTATCTAGACACATTTTTCTTACACATACACAGTTTATTCTTATTATTTTATTCTCATTAATATTTTATTTTATATATATCATATGAATTTATTTCATTTTTGTAAAGCTGCTTTGAGACAATGACCATTGTTAAAAGCGCTATATAAATAAAATTAAATTGAATTAAATTAAATAATACTGTAAACCATATGAAAGGTTAATAATTTGTTATAGGACCAGCAGGGCGGTGTTTTTTGCTCTACAATGCAAATGGTGTGAACGGTGTCAGATGTGTAACTTGTCCAGATATTTAGCAACAATTTATTAAGAAGAAAAAGTGTTATTTAATATTTTTTGCAATACTTTGGGTAAACATTCCTCCATCAATCACATAGACATCAATAGCAGCAATTGTACATCATACTCACAGTAAGGTTGAGTCTAGTATTTCGACAGAGACATTTTTTGTGACTGTACACCACACAATTAATTTGAAATATTTAAAAACAATTTACAATGTCTACTTTTATTTAAAGGTAAAAAAAAAAAGGAACCTACATTTTCATGGCACCAAAATACCTAGAATACTCACTCATACCAAACGCACTGCTTATATAACCCCAGTCTTGTCTGATTTTTATTGGCTCCCAGTTGTCTACCGTATCGAATTCAAAATTCTTCTCCTTGTTTTCAAATCTATAAATCGCTTAGCTCTCTCTTACCTTTTTAATCTGCTTGCCCCCTACATTCCGACTCGTTCACTACATTCCTTTGATTCTGTTTTTTTTTTTGTTGTCCCTCGGTACCGCCTTTCTTCAATGCGCGGCAGATCATTCAGTGTTATTGCTCCCAAACTCTGGTACTCTCTACCACACTTTCTCCGTTCTGTTAACAACATCTCCATATTTAAATATTTACTCAAAACTCATTTGTTTTCTGAATGTTACACTTGAATCCACCTGTCCTCTGCATGTCTGTCTTTTTTTGTGTGTGTCTGTTTGTTGACTGTTTTTTCCCCCATTGTAAAGTGTCCTTGAGCTCTGAAAAGGCGCTATATAAATAAAATGTATTATTATTATTATTACTATTATTATTATTATTATTATTATTATTATTATTATTATTATTGGACTGTCACAATATTCAAATTCAATAATCATAAATATTAAGAATTTGTTCATCACACATATGCAGAATCACTGATCATATCCACACTCTCTTCAGTGTGAGTACACCTTGCTCATCCTACTAACACCACTTTAGCATCACTTCCAGGTGGGCTATTATTGTGAAAACTTCTGGCTATAACTTCTATGTAGTCATTGTACAGGATTAAAGAAGGATTGGACTATTTATGTAGTAAAATAGAAATTTAGGCGTGAGGGTTACTTTATATACTTTATGGACTAAGTGTGTGGCCCTTTTTTGTCTATTATATTGTAAGCACTTCTTGGAGTTGGCGCACTGCAAGACTCTACAAAGACCTAGCACAATGTTACAGACTGCTGGTTAAGTGGCTGCTCTTGAGGAAAATGGAAACAGTTGTGTATTAATTACCTTTGATGGTATATTATTGACTGCAACTTGTGTAAGCGGCAGGTAACATATTTTATTTATTTTTTGTTCATTAACTTGCCATGTTTAAAGCAAACTTAATGTCTCATTTCAACAGCAGTACAGTTTCTGGTGCCCATGGCCTTCAGATTATCCAAACTAAGTGTAACAAAAAAACTTAAAAAGGCTTGAAGAGAATTCCCTATACACTCCTGGAAACAGTAAAAACAAAAATTTTGCTTATGATTTTATTTATTATAAAAAAAGAAGCTACCCAAACCTACCTGGCACTATGTGAAAAAGTTATTTGTTCCAAAAGTTACTTCCCAGAGCACAATAACGAATCATTCATGAGATCATAAAATAACTCGAGACAACATCTAAAGAACTGCAGTTTAAGACCTCAGTTAAACAGGCGGTTCATGCTTAAATACCCTTCACCGTGGCTGAATTAAAGCAATTCTGCGAAGAAGAGTAGGCCAAAATTCCTCCTGACTGATATAACCAGTTGTTGCAAATGCTTGATTGCTGTTGTTGCTACCCAGGGTGGCACAACCAGTCATTAGTAATGGGGCAATTCGTTTTAACCCTATGGCCATGTAGGTCTGGAAAGCTTCTTTTCCTGTAATACACAAAATTATAATTTAAAAAAGGCATTTTATATCTTTGTGTAATAGTAAAATTTGCTTCATAATATGAATCAATTAAGTTTGACCAATATGCAAAAAAATAAAAATAAATAGGAGGGTAAATTCTTTTTCATTAAACTGCATCTGTAAATGAAATTAAAGTTAAGGTGAAGGGGCTAAGTACAATTTTGTGTCATGAAAATGATATATTTTGTTATGTAATACTGTTTTGGGGGTTTATTTAACATTGTCCCATAAATTTATGAAACACTTTCCAAAATTTAATTATCAAAGTCATTTCTTCTAAAAACAATTGATTTTTTTTTCCGCATCATACGCATGAGCATTTTGTCCTTTTTTTTGCTTCAATATAAAAAAAACCTATAAAAATTCAAATTTTATTTGTCACAAACTGTTAGAATTAATTTATATATAAAGGAGTTATTTCTACTCTCTTGCTCTCTTCCTCATAGATCTGATATTAACGTGTTAAATCTTTCCTGTTGCTATCTTCCTGTCTCCTCTTGCATCTGCTCCTTAAGGTGTGAACGCTCCCACGCTCACCTTCCCATTCTCTCTTCATGTCTCTCTCCCCCTCTCTCTCTCTCCCCCTCTGTCTCCTTCCCCCTCTCCCCCTAACTCGAGCCAACATCTTGTGATCTGTCTCTGGACGGACACCTCTCTATCTTCCTCTCCTTTGATTCTTCAGGATCTCACCAGGACATTTACAATGGTTCATGTTCTTTGTAGTAACATATGTCTATGGCACAGGCGTTTGGTCTAACATATATAAACCCCATCTTTTGCTGTTAATAAACAGAGACCTTTCTGACAGACAACGTGTGTGTGTGTGTGTTTGACTGAGTCTCTCCTGGCGCCAGAGAAGCTTACCAAAGCACAGCGGACAGACCGAGCAACTCGCCTCTCGTACTACGTAACTTTAGAAAAACTTTACACATACACAGTCATAAACAATACGATATACAGTAAAATGCTTTAGACAACTGCCCGTGACCTTAAAATAAAAGACTATGAAATAGAAAAATAAATATGAAAAGAAAAACAGAAGAGGTAAATTTAACTAAAAAAGAATAAAATTAAATGTAGAATTAAAATAAAATAACATAACCTTCAGTACAAAATAGGCAATAAAAGAGACATATATGAAAATATAGAGAAATAAGAGACAGCTGAACTGTACAGGACCAAATATACAATATAAGAAACATATATGAAAAATATGGTAGATGAGAAAAGAACAGCTGTGCAATACAAAGATATAGAATTTAGGACTATGTGTGGAAATGAGGTTGAATATAAATTGAGTATAAATAGAAATGTCATGGATTTAAAGTGTTTAAAGTGACTGCATCCGGGTAACAGAATGTCCAGGGGGTGTGCAAATATACTTGAAGTGACATATTTAAAGTGACTTGTAATAATTTAACCTAACTAATGTCCACCAATGTGTAGTTGTGCAGTGGCCACTAGTGTAAGTGAATGTCCAGAATTTTTTATACGAAAAGCATGTAAATAATTCATGATTATTTTGCCAAAAAGAACAAACATGCCTTCTTAGATATCTCAGTGACAGTTTAAAGAACTTAACCTATATAAAAAGCATATGTCATATACCTTCTATCTAACTAAAACCTGTACAGGCAAACAATGACCTTTAATTGGAGGTGTAATGTATGGTTCAAAAACAGCGAGTTTCTTCTGAATTCTTCTGCAGAATCCAGTCACTGCCTTTGGCACCAAGAACAAACATGCCTTCATGAATATTTCCGTTACAATTAATGTGTCATATATGTCTTTGATATATGTCTTTCAGCTAAGACATAATAAATGGGTATCCTCTCACCTTTCTTTGGAAGTCTAATGTAAGTTTGAATACTGCAAACATTCTTCTGCATTTTGTCTTCTGAATCAGGTACATACATAGGGGCCAGGGGTAGCTCAGTGGTTAAGGCATTGGACTACGGTTCGGAAGATCTCAGGTTCAAACCCCACAACCACCAAGTTGCCACTGTTGGGCCCTTGAGCAAGGCCCTTAACCCTCAACTGCTCAGATGTGTAATGAGATAAAAAAATAAAAAAAATGTAAGTCGCTCTGGATAAGAGCGTCTGCCAAATGCCTAAATGTAAATGGAAATGTAGGTACATGTCTTTGTTGTGCTTTAGTCCTACCCAAATTCCTCTAGTTTGTCTCCTAATAAATTAAAATGAGAAACACCTACATTTGAAGTAATTTTGTAATCATGCAAGTAATCAATGGTTTTATGAAATAAGGAAGCCTCGAGTACAAAGACAGTTGAAAGTTTCACTTATCATTGTTTTTCTAAAGCGCATTTATGAGTCAAAGCTGACCTAAGCGCTGTAAACCTGAAATAAATTTAACACTTTAGCACAATTAAATTAAACAATTTAATTAAAACCATTGGTATATTTGTCCAAAAGTCAGTGTAGAAATGCATACTGTAAATGTTGTCTTCAGGCTCTCCATTCTGTAAAAAAGTGCGTCAAATAATTGTGGAATACTTTAAAAATAATGTTCTTCAATGTCACATGTCAAAGACTATGAAAATCTCATTTCATCAGAACATTATCAAATGCTTCAGAGAAACTGGCGAAATCTCTGTGCATAAGAAACATGGCAGAAAACCTTTGTTGGATGCCCTCAGATGACACTTATCAGCATGATTGTGACATTATGAATAATTACAATTAAAATGAGCTCATTTAGTGGATAAAAGTCTAAGATTTCTTCGTTGAAACATTCCTGTTGTCAAAGTTCTATTGTGAATAAACTATTGGTTTAGGCAATTTGAACGTCTTTTGGTTTTCATTTCATTCAAATTTAAAAGACGTCCCAACTTTTTAGAAATTCGGGATGTAAAATAATCTAAGAGACAGGTATATTCTATCACCCTTATTTTAAAAAGTGATTATACTGAATGACCACGTTTTTTCATCAGTGGATTTTTTTTTCCCTGATGGCATGCACACATTCCAACATTTATCTGTCTCATTCTCATTAACACAAGACCTTGGAGAGAAATTGAGCCGAGTCTAAACAAAAATAAGTGTTGGGACATTGCATAAGCTTATCGAAACAATGCCATGGTGAATGCGTAGCATAATCAAAGCAAAAGACTGCCAATTAAATGTTAGAGGGTGTGACTTTTTGTCCCATTGTCTTATTAGACCTTATAATTTTTTTAATGAAAAATGTGTTTTCAGTGACAGTTTAAGAAAATCATCATCTGTAAGAGCCATATGTAAAGTAACTTCCACTTACAGTAAAAGCCAATGGTCACATGTATAGTCCAAACTTGCCCAGAATAACACACACCATATCTTTGAAACTGTATTCATAAAGTTTAACCCCACCCACTTGATATATCATGAATAAGCATGGTTAGCTTCTGTCCTTAAACCAGCATCTTCCAGAAGACTTGTTTTAAATTTACTCCTAGCTACCTGCTTCTGGCGACTTTCTTGTAATTGTTCCTGCTATTTTTGATCTAATGATTGTCATGATGTCTGTTAATCAACCTCTTTGTAGATTATTTCAATTTACATGAATTTTGCTGTTACTGTATGTAGTAGCCATTTATTTTAACGTTCCCTTAAGTGAAATTATTTATAATGAAGTGCTCTTGAATGTTAAATTCCGATCATTCTCTTTTGTAGCATTTTCTATAACCATGCATCAGTATTTATTTGAAATGAAAAAATAATAATAGCACCTAGTTTGGAGAGCCTGAAGACAGTATTTACAGTAAACATTTCTACATTGAGTTTTGGACAAATATGGCAATGATTTTAATTTCACTGTTTGTTTTTAAGGCACTACATGGCTCTACAGAACATCAGTGACATGATTACTCCATTCAGAAAGGGTTCTTCAAATGTGCTGATAAATTACTACTAACCATCTCACATTCATGATTATAAACAACGGTGATGTACATTGTTCAGTAACTTTCTATACATTGTGAAAGATCATACATTTAAGACGAAGATCAGCTTTAACTATTGCTGCATTTTAATCTTGACTTAAGACCAATATTTTCTCCTGGACTTATGAGAATTGTTTTTATGCCAGGTGTCCCCTCACTCATTTAATAATGAATATGTCCTACTGTCCTTGTACTTTTTTAAGTGTTAATTTTCTTTTAGCTTTACCTCACTTAGGACAGCTTTGACTTATAAATGCCCTTTAGAGAAACAATGAGATGAATTAAACTTTCAACTATCTTTCGACTTACTGTAAGTCATCATCAATTCTTAAAACCATTGATTACTTGCATGATTATAACATTACTTCAAATGCATTCGTTTCTCAGGTTAATTTATTAGAAGACAAATTGGAGGAATTTGGGTAAGACTGAAGTACAACAGTCTTCCAAAGAAAGGTGCGGGGGTCACATTATTTCTTAGCTGGAAGGCATATTACATATATTACACATTAACTGTCACTAAAATATCTAAGAAGGCATGTTTGTTCTTGGTGGCAACGGCAGTGACTACATTCTGCTAAAGAATTCAGAAAAAATAGCCAATCTTGAACCATACATTACACTTCCAATGAAAGGTGAGTGTTTGCCTGTACAGTTCCTGTTAGATGGAAGCCTTATTATAATTTTTTCCCATAAGTTAAATGTTTTAAACTGTCACTGAAATATCTAAGAAGGCATGTTTTTTTTTTTTTTGGACAAAACAGTCACTAAATTCTTCATAAGAATTCAGAAGAAGCGAGGCGGTCTTGGACCATACAATACACTTTAAATTAAAGGTCAGTGTTTGCCTGTACAGTTTTTGTTAGATGGAAGGTGTATTATATAAGCTTTTCACATAGGTTAAGTTTAAGTAAATTCTTCATACCAGCTCTAATCTAAGGTGCTGTTTTTCAATCACTTGAATAAAAGAGATGGAGTTTTTCCTTTAAATAACATGTGTTGTATTGTTTTTAATTACTTTACTGTATATACAACCGATTATTTTTATGCTATTTTACAAATGCAAAATACAAATAGATTTTATTTGTCTTTTTTATGTTTAAAAAATAAAAAATGAAATAAAAATTTTTTAGGAAAACACCAAAGAAAATTATTGTGTATAAAGTGATTAAAAAGCAATACAATGCATGTTATGATAAGGAAAATCTCAGTTTTTTTCCATTCCATAAATTCAAAATGGTAACAATGTCAATTTTAGAATCTAGCATTCAGAAGATTTTAAATTGACACAAATTTAAGAAGAGGCCTGAAGCACTGCAGGTCTTCAGAAAGGCCTCAGATCCAAGAGTGTCTTAAAGTGAGGAGGGGTAGTAAGTAAACTCCGCGCCTTGCTTTTATAATGCGGAGGAAGCACGAGATCCTAGTGAGGTTAATTATCACCAGCTGGCCCGAATAGGCGTTTCTGTTCCTCTGCATACCTGCAGAAGGGGGTGCCGCCTACCTAGGGAGCCTACGGAGTAAGCGAGGAGCGATAATAGATTTGGGCGCATGCCCATCAGAGGTGCACGCCGTGAGAACTACAGAAATATTATTTATAACAGCAAAATTCCTCTGCGTTTTGGAAAACCTTTTTTATCCAAACTGCAGTTGAGCGCTGATTAGACTACTTATGAAATTAAAGAGGAGGATCACAATGCTGGCACAGCATCCCGAGCTCAAACCTTAAAAATTAAATTAACAAATTAGTGTCATGCACACTCAAGGGTGACGCGACCGGCACTAGGATCCGGAAGTAGTGCGGTTGCGAACCAGGAAGCATAAAAGGAGTAAACAAACCACAGTACAACGCTCAGTCATTGAGTTGCCCGATGTCGCCTCGGTTACGGTCATCAAACTGTGAGTACTCACTTCTTTGGCTTCGCTTTCTTGCTGAGTGTGTATTTATAGGACGCGGGTTAGATTGTGTCTTTCCCTTGCTCCCCAATCGTGAGAGTCCTTAAACTAACTGCGTGATTATCCTGCCTATTCGTGTCACTCCGCGTTTGGGTTTACCAGTCACGCTACACAGGGCTAACCGCTAAAGCTACGTCTTCTGGTCACCTCAGGTTAGTTCTTGACAGAATGACTGAGCCTTCCGCGGTGGACCCAGCGGAGTATGCGCGCCTATGCGACGTGGTGGATCAGCACGCCACGCTCATCAACCAGCTAACCGGAGAGCTCGCTACTCCACTCTGAATACAAATATCTCGGAGTCCATCTGGACAACAAACTTGACTGGTCACTCAACACAATGGCACTCTACAAGAAAGGACAGAGTCGGTTGTATTTTCTTCGAAGGCACAGGTCTTTTAACGTCTGTAACACCATTCTGCGGATGTTCTATGAAACCGTTCTGACGAGTGTAATTTTTTATGCTGTGGTCTGTTGGGGTGGTAACATTAAGGTGTCTGATAAGAACAAACTGGACAAGTCAATTAAAAAGGCCGGATCGGTGCTAGGCATGGAGCTTGACTCTGTGGATGTAGTAGCAAAGAGGAGGATTCTATCCAAAGTACAATCCATTTTGAACAATCCTTCTCACCCGCTATACAGTGTCTTTGCTGAACAGAGGAGCAGTTTCAGCCAGAGACTGATTACTATCAAGTGTTCCACAGAGCACCACAGAAGATCCTTTCTCCCAACGACCATAAAAATTTACAACTTTTCCCTGTAACTCATACACATATGTATGTGGATTTTTCACTAACTGCCCTCGGGGCAGAGGCACATAGTACAGGCTGCCATTTGAAGAAACCAAAGAATAAAGAATAAACCAGTTGTTGAGTCAAAATAACTCAACCAGGTGTTAAATTGTAAATGACTCACTACATCTCATTTGACCAAATATAAGCAGAACAACAATGTGTTTAAAGTACCTGAAATAACCTGGAATTTTGACCCAGCATAAACAACCCTACAGTGTGTTTACAGAAACAACACAGCATTGTTTAGAGTCTTTTAAGTTATTCCACTGTTCTATTTTAAAAGTCTATTTTAACGTTTTTAACTCCGGATCCGAGCTGGTCGAGTGAGATCCTGAGGAAAAACAAAGGACGCGACGCTAAGCGGCGGCCCTGAGGGAAATGAGCCGGCGTCAGGAACAGACTGAGAGCTTGGCACACCGCACACCTCTGCCTAGCATCCTGCTCGCCAACGTCCAGTCACTGGAGAACAAGCTTGATGACCTCCGGGCCAGGATAAAGTTCCAGAGAGACATTCGGGACTGCAATCTCCTCTGCTTCACCGAGACATGGCTGAACCCAGTGGCGCCGGACCATGCCACCCAGCTGGCCGAGTTTTTCTCGGTTCACCGCATGGACAGGACATGGAACTTGGGGAAGTTAAGGGGAGGCGGCGTGTGTTTAATGGTGAACAGCAGCTGGTGCAACAGTGCGAGTGTTGTTCCTCTTACACGCTCCTGCACACCAAACCTGGAACTACTGTCCATTACAGATGTGGCCATTAAGACTGCACGTGTTTTCCCGTGAGATGCCGCAATTTAACGCCGGTGTGCCGCGACTTGCCGTAAGCAACATTTGGGAATTTAAATAAATGTATTGTCCTTCACTAAATATCTGCCAGATGGCGCATGGAAGGACTTTATTTAAAAGCCAGACCAAGTACGACAGAAAATTGTGTGTAATTAGTTAGCCTAAAACAATATTGTCTCCAATGCTAAAGCAAACATACATTTACTTTTGTTTTACATTAGATCTTTTATGATGAATGTGTGTATATGTGCTTCATAGTATTTTCACAATGATGAAATGAGATGCCCAAATTTGTGCTTTAAAAGTTTCTTACATACAGTAGTTTTTTGTAATGTCTCAGGAACAAAACAATGAAAGACATGGCAATGCCTCGGTTTAAATGGTCTTGAAATTAATTTAAATTTCTGATAGTAGGCGATCTGATAGTGTAAACTATGTGAATGTCCTAATTTGTGAGTATCTTATTTAAAACGTAAAAATGTGTCGCCATCATGAATGAACAAAATATACTTTGATCATATTAAGTAAATATTCACAAAGTGCTTTGGGCTTTTTAGAATAATAATAAGCATGCTTTTAGCTGTTTGTGTTCAGCATTGAATTATTATTTCATCCATTACTTGACCGGGGCTGGAAATTATAGCTGAAATGTGATTGTGGATTTATGACTGAAATTATTCGGTCATATGGGAATTTATGACTGACGTAACTCGTACTTTCACTTTACAAAAGGCAGCATTTTTATTAAAAGGCTGATAATGTAGACGCGTGTTGTACAGCATATACAACGCGACAGCGCGCTCAGTTATTGTCATCCCTTTTCTCACCATGGGGTAGATCAGACTTCATAAGTACTTTGAGTGTAATTCACAAATTTACTAAATATGTTATGTTTTTATGTATATACAGTATGTGTTTGTATGTGAATACATTATATAAGTACGTGTTCCTGCGCGTGTCTCATATGTGACATTCATATAAAATGCAATTCATGCTGTGTATGTTGTTAAAGTATTTGTGGATATGTATGTAACAACGCGGCTTGCGCGAGGGGCAGAGCCACGCATAAACTGTTCAGAATGGGCCGGGTCGTGTTACCGAGACACTCCGTGTGATCATTCGGTCGCACCAGTAAAAGGTGTCAGGGCCAAAGACAAAGCGCGCTTGAACATAATGCAGTAACTCTATTTATTTGAACACGGTAAAGGTGCTAATGTTTCGTACATTCCTTTATTCGTCCTTTCTGTTTGTGCTTAGGTTTCACTGTTTTCCATATACTGTACATACAACGTTTAGACCATGATGTTTCGGAAGCGATATTAAATTAGGAGAATTTTGTTAAACACAATTTTGTTTCAATAAAGTTTTATTAAATATAGAATATTTTTTTATGTTTTGCTGGCGAAATACATTTTAGGCAGAGACGTCTGCTCGGTCTTGTTAAATTGTTTTAAACCCCCCATTTCTGCAGATTCCCCCATCAGCAACAAACGGTTTGATAACTTCACACTTGCGATTGTACTTTTAAAATGTAACCTACGTATCTACAGAATAAGAATATTTAACTACTTCAGTAGTGAATGAGAAATTTGGTCGGTCTAGCTTTTAGATAGGGTTCGTATTTGATATAATTTTATTATTTAATTAAGTATCTTATTGTAAATATGATTCTTATCCTCTATATTGTGACGGGGGGCGGGGTTTCGCTTGGGGACCATCATGCTTTGCGGGAGGGGCTGTTATGTGTTCACCCTGTTGGGAAAAGGTGTTTGGTTTAGTGGCTTCGGCCAGGATATGTGTGATGTGGTGTGTGTGTTGTTATGCTGCTGGTTACCCTGTGTGAGTACAATAAAATACTCCCAGCCATTTGCATTGGGCAGCAATTTAATTACTCGCCTCTCCACCATCCTTTCGGGCGTGAAAACGCTACAATTGGTGTCAGAAGTGGGATGGAGAGTCGCGAGTTAGAGCGCACCCCGGAGGAAATCCGGAGGATCCAACTAGGCCGCCGAGTGGCGGAGCAGCTGAGAAGGAAGAAGACCCTCCCTGACGGAGCCAGCGCGGGCAAGGAGCGGCAACCGGAGCGGAGCGGCGCGTTCCCGGTTCCGGCATTGGACCTCGGAGAGGATTCCTCCAGTGACACGGCGCCGACGCCGGAGCAAGCTAGCGAAGCGACCTGCAGCTACGCCTGCCGGCCTACAACGGCGCCGGCGACCCCCACGCGTTCATCGCCCAGGTAGAGCTAGCCGCCAAATTCGCGGGCTGGTCCCCGGCGGAAACAGCTGTCCGGGTGGCCCTCTCGTTGGAGGGTGACGCGCTGCGGGCGTTGCAAGATCTCCGGGCTGATGAGCGGGGGGATTGGGTGAAGCTGCAGCAGTCGCTCTGTTTCCGCTTCGGCGCAGGGGACCGTAACGAGGCCGCGGGCGAGGAGTTGGCAACCCGCGTGCGGAGCGCCTCTGAGCCACTAGGGGCGTTCGCCATGGACCTGCGATCTCTCGCGCGCCAGGGCTATCTGGATTTCGGACACGGCCAGCAGGAGGAGCTAGCTCGTCGCGCGTTCCTTCGGGGAGTCCGGCCGTACCGGCTTCGCGAGCACCTCCGGTTAGCGGCACCGGCGTCTCTGTCCGAGGCGCTGCGCGAGGCCGAGCGCGCCGAGCCCATCTTGGGTGAACACCGCGGCGAGAGAGCCGAGCGATCTTCGGTGGCTCGCGGCCGCTGGGTAGGTGAACCTAGCCGGGGACAGGGCTACCCGTCACGGCTGGGCCTCGACCCAGCCTCCGAGTTTCCGCGACGACGCCGAGGCCAGGGACCGCCAGACCACCGCTGCAACGTTCTCCGGCCGGAGGACAGCGTACCCCAGCAGCCGTTAAACTAGCTTCGGGGGGCGCCGAGGGGAAACCGCCTCCCACAGCCATCTTTGTTTCCCCAACTGCCGGATTTAACTTCCGGTCGGGACGTGTCGGAAATCGCGCGGGGGTCTATGTGGACTGCGGCCTGGACAACGTTTCGCTGCGGGCGCTCGTGGACACCGGCTCTACAGTTTCGCTGCTGCGCGGGGGATTGTTGGAGCGTGGAGAGCGCGGTCGTGTGCTGCCGGACCCGGCCGTGAACATTCGCACCGTGTCGGGGAGTTATCTGAGGATACGGGCCTGTCGCACAGTGCGAATACAAGTAGGTACAATCATTCTTTTTCACCCATTCTTTGTGGCGGATATCGAGGATGATTGTATCTTGGGATTAGACATTTTGGAAAGGTGGGGTGCGGTACTGAATCTCGCGGACGGGACTCTGCGGGGTAGTTTCGGTTTAGCTAGGTTGCTAGTGCCCAAAGCGCAGCCGGACGGGTTAGTAGCACGCACCAGGGGGGCGGAATTTCCGGTGGACGCGCCGTGTAAACATCCGGTAGCTGTCCGAGCGAGAATAATGGCCGAGCTGATGCAGCGTAGCAGTGTGGGGCTAAATCAGACGCAGACCGACGCTGTGAAGTCCCTTTTGCACGAGTTCGCAGATATTTTCGCAGTGGATGAGCGCGAGTGCACGCATACCAATTTGGTGCAGCACAACATCGATACAGGTAACGCCGCTCCTGTTCGGTTACATCCGAGACGCCTCCCGTTAGCTAAACGAGCTATAGCCGAGCAGCAGCTGCGTGAGATGGCCGACTCGGGCGTCATAGAGCCAGCATCCGGACCGTGGTCTTCACCCGTTGTACTTGTGCGTAAGAAGGACGAATCGTGGCGGTTTTGTGTGGACTACCGGCGGTTAAACAAGGTGACGCGTAAAGATTCTTATCCGTTGCCGCGAATAGATGATGCGTTGGAACACGTTGCGGGCTCGGCGTGGTTTAGCTCGTTGGATCTGCGTAGCGGGTACTGGCAAGTAGAGCTCGCCCCGGAAGCACGACCCAAAACCGCGTTTTCTATCGGACAAGGGCTATGGCAATTTCGGCGCATGCCGTTCGGCCTCTGCAACGCTCCCGCTACGTTCGAACGGTTGATGGAGAGAGTATTGGCAGAGATCCCTCGCAACCGTTGTGTCGTCTACTTAGACGATTTATTGGTGCACGGCAAGGATTTTGCGGTCGCGCTAGCTAACCTACGGGAGGTGTTTCTAGCTATCCGGCGGGCGAATTTGCGGCTCAATCCAAAAAAAGTGCCAGTTGTTGCGGCAAGAAACTGTCTTTCTGGGACACGTCATTAGCGCTCGAGGGATTGCCACCGATCCAGCCAAAATTGCCGCGGTACAGAATTGGCCTGAGCCGTCGAATGTGTCGCAGCTGCGCACTTTTCTCGGGTTAGCGTCGTACTATCGCCGGTTCGTGAGGGATTTCGCTACGATCGCCAGCCCGCTGCACGCGCTCACGAGAAAGAACCAGCCGTTTCGCTGGGACAGGGAGCACACGCGTGCGTTTACTCGGTTACGGGAAGCTCTGGTTACGTCGCCCGTTCTCGAGTATCCTGATATAGCTCGTACGTTTATTCTCGACACGGACGCGAGCGATGTAGGGCTGGGGGCCGTCCTGTCTCAGGTTGCCGGGGGCGAAGAGCGTGTTGTCGCTTACTTCAGCCGCACGTGTCTGGCCCGGAGAAGAATTACTGCGTCACGCGGCGCGAGCTGCTAGCGGTCGTCGCGGCCCTTAAGCATTTTAGGCCGTATTTATACGGACAATCCTTCTTGCTGCGGATCGATCACGCTTCGCTAGTGTGGCTGCTTAGTTTTAAAGAGCCCGAGGGCCAGTTAGCGCGTTGGCTCGAGCGGTTGCAGGACTATCACTTCACCGTTCAGCACCGAGCGGGAAAATTGCATGCTAACGCCGATGCGTTATCCCGCCGGCCGTGCAGCAAAGAGCGTTGTCGACACTGCGAGCGGGTTGAAGAGCGTGTGGGTGGTCACGACAGCGAACACACCCCGACCCCCGTGAACCAGAACATTCTCCCTGCGCAGTCTTCCGAAGCCCCCGTCGGTAATCGGCCGTCCGAGCCGGCGTGCAGCCGAGTCACTGCGGCACCTAAACCATCGCCGGTGGTCGTTTCGCCTGTGCCACAGATGGACTGCGAGCAGCTAGTGGTCGAACAGGAGAAGGACCCGGCGCTGCAGCGGGTAGTAGATTGGGTTAACGCGGGCCAGAGACCGGATTATGCCGCCATTGCCCACCTGGGACCAGAAGAAAAAGCTCTCCACTCGCAGTTTCACCGACTAGCGTTGCGGGGGGGCTTACTCTACCGCCGGTGGGAACGGCCGTGTGGCGCTGGCGAATCTTTTCAGCTGCTGGTGCCGCGGACTTTGCGGGCATGTGTGCTGGGGATGGTTCATGGGCACGCAGGTTCGGGACACTTTGGGGTAACTAAGACACTGCGGCGGTTGCGTGCTCGGTTCTACTGGCCGGGTTGTCATACTGACAGCGGACTTTTTGTTCACAGATGCGATGTCTGCACGGCAAAGAAGGGCCCTTCCCAGCGCTCACGAGCACCCTTGCAAGACTTTCGGGTGGGGGCGCCCATGGAACGTATGGGCGTGGACATTCTGGGGCCGTTTCCCGTCTCTGATCGCGGGAATCGTTATGTGCTGGTGGCCATGGATTATTTTACGAAGTGGCCAGAGGCGTTCGCTGTTCCAGATCAGAGCGCTTCCACCACGGCTCGAGTGCTGGTGGATGAGGTGTTCAGCCGATTCGGCGTCCCGGAGCAGTTGCACAGCGATCAGGGGCGTAACTTCGAGGCAGAGGTGTTTGCGGCGGTGTGCGAGCGCCTTGGAGTAAAAAAGACCCGCACCACGCCCTTGCATCCACAAAGTGACGGCCTCGTGGAACGGTTCAACCGAACACTCACCACCCAACTCGCCGTGCTTACCAGCGACCGACAAAAAGATTGGGACGAGCATTTGCCTCTCGTGCTTTGGGCGTATCGTACGGCGGTGCAGGAGTCCTCGCAGCTGACGCCAGCTGCGTTGATGTTCGGTCGCGAGTTGCGCACGCCTGTGGATCTAGTGTTTGGGTCCCCTCCACAAGTGGATTTACCCACGAAACCAGGTGTGGAGTATTTCTGTTCATTAAAAGACAAACTGTTCCGTGTCCACGAATTGGCGCGTAGACACTTGGCGGACGCCGGGGTTAAGCAGCGCCGTGTGTACGATACGCACAGCCGGGGGCGAGACTTTGCTGCTGGGGAGCAAGTTTGGGTGTATTCCCCCGGAAGGAAAAGGGGGCTCTCACCTAAGCTTATGTCGCACTGGGTGGGCCCCTGCATGGTCGTCGCACAGCTCTCTGACGTGGTCTACCGGGTGCGGTTGGCGGGGCGGTCGCGACTGGTCGTGCTCCACCGGGATCGTCTGGCTCCTTATCAGCCCCACGCCAGAGCATCGTCGGATGCTGTGGAGGCCAGTCCGCCTCAGGAGGAGGGCGACGGGCCCTCTTCCTCCGCAACCAGACTCCGGCGTTCCCAACGCCGGCGCCGACCACCGTCACGTCTGTTGGACTGAGCCATGGTGACCGGGGACGGTCACAGCTCGGGTGGGGGCAGTGTGACGGGGTGCGGGGTTTCGCTTGGGGACCATCATGCTTTGCGGGAGGGGCTGTTATGTGTTCACCCTGTTGGGAAAAGGTGTTTGGTTTAGTGGCTTCGGCCAGGATATGTGTGATGTGGTGTGTGTGTTGTTATGCTGCTGGTTACCCTGTGTGAGTACAATAAAATACTCCCAGCCATTTGCATTGGGCAGCAATTTAATTACTCGCCTCTCCACCATCCTTTCGGGCGTGAAAACGCTACAATATTCTTGTCGAGTATAGTCCTTTAGAGCAAGCACTGTGTCAGAAGATTCGGCGGAATCGCTTTTCACTTTTCTGTAGATGTGAATTTATCAAACTGTGTGCGCTGTTGCCAAATACTGTAGGGGGTTTAGATGAATTAACAAGACAGAGCGGATGTCTATGCCTAAAATAGATAGGTTTAAATAGATAGATTAATGATAGCAATTAAATCAGACTTAATAGTTGGATTTTATACTTTTCTTTTTATTTACTGTATGGACAGTCACATTATGCTTTCTCTATGTTATTTATCTCTTTATATATTCTCTAATTATGACTTGAATAAATCGGCTCACATCGGAGCGCGCTGGCGTGTTGGAAAAGCCAACGTTTACTGTATCTATCGAGTAGCCTATATAAGTGCAAGTCGCTGGTTTATACACGCCGATAAATGAATTTAAGATGGATTTTAAAGCATATTTTTTAGGCCTAAATATTCGTTTTAATTAATGGCCAGGTGTATTACGAAGTTGTTCTCTGCACGCTGTATCTGCATGGAGAGATTGTGTGTGTGTGCACGGAGAGTTTGTGTGTGTGTTTGTGACGTTATCTTCTCCTTCATACATGCTTCCAACCAACCAACCAACCAACCCTGGCCTCCAAACTCAGAAGCTAAGTGTCAAAGCCGATAACTGCTCCTTTGATCTGCTCGTTACGGCGGGGCGCCGACTGCTGATCAGTGTATAGTAACCTGTACAAGCCAAGCTCTTCCCCAAACACAGTGTAAGATAACTATTTACACTAACCATTAAAAAGTTTAGAATTTAATTAAACACAAATATATAAATTAGACTTTCTTTATACATAATATTTTTATTATACTGTATATAAACTCATGCTAGGGTACTTTTACTACGCTGAAGTACCATTTAAAGCTATTTATTCATTTCTTTTTTATTTGCTTACTGTACTTTCTTACTTAATTACTTACTAACTAGAGAACGCTTTAGTAAATAGCTCTAAAACAACTGTAATACGAATGACAATGGATTATTACAGAACGTGCGAGTTGACGCCCATGCACCAATCACTAACCATTAAAATGTTGTATTTGAATTAAAATGGCACTTATATATTTGTGTTTAACTAAATTCTTAAAGCGTCGTGTTCACCCATGGGTTTACTGCATAAACACTGTTTTTTGCATTGAGTTTAATCATGCAGCACTTTTAGTATTTATAGCAAAAGCAACCCAACCGTGTGATCAAAGTACCCGAAATAACACTGAATTTATAGCACAACCCAACGATATTTAAAGCACATAAACACAATAAAACAATATTGCATGGGTGCGTTGTAACAAAGTATCATCATAGGAGGAGAGAAGAAAATGAAGAATAAATACATATCAGTATTTACAGCTTAAGCTCGACACGTTTATGAGCTCCGTCGCTTGCTGTCAATGGGCGCCTAAGAGAGAGAGAACACGTTTTCGGCTTCAGTAGACACACAATACTTCAGACTGAAACACGACTGCCCCCTACAGGTAATGAAGGGCATTTTCACAGCTTGGGATCCCATTTCTCGAAACATGCGTTTTTAATGGCCAGATCTGTATTAGAGCCTGCGTGTGTCCTTAAGCCTGTGTTTCGCCACAGGGCTTAGGCTATGTGTCTTTAAGCCTGTGTTTCGCCATAGGGCGTATGCTTGGTGTAACAGGTATTGGAGCCTGTCTGTGTCCCTAAGCCTGTGTCTTGCCAGAGAGCCCATGTTTCACCCTATGTTTGAGTACTGTTTGGGTTTGTTGTTTCTTTGTTTGTTTTGTGTCATTATTTTTTATATCCTGTGACTGCCCTTATTAAAAGACTCTTTTTGTTTACAAAACCCCTCTGCGTTTATGCCTGCTCTTTCCGCCCACAGTGACAACATCCGCCATTACACCCCGATCACGACAGTTGTCTTATTTTGTCGTTGAAATTTGAATTTTTTTTCTCACTTGTAATCACTAATGCTCATTTTATACATAACCTAAAATAAACCTACCTAAACCAGGGGAAATGTCCCTGGAAGATGAGTGTAATCACATGTCAAGAAAAACTCAGGTTATCAAAACCAATCAAGGTAAAAAATCACTGAACTAGCTAGTTAGGCTAAGGGTTCTGTCACTCGCTCGATCAGATCAGTTTAAAATGGTTTGCTGGTATAACCATAGCAAGAAACAGTACTGCTAAAGCATGTCAGCAAATTTTGACAATCAAAGAAGAAAAGTAACTGTAAAGTTAAGAATGTAGGGATAAAAAAGAGAAATAAAAGATTCAGATGTTAGCCATGCTCATATTGAAGTGCATAAACTGTCATCTTGAATAAGCAGGGATAGTGCAATATCTCTCTCTCTCTCTCTCTCTCTCTCTCTGCGCATGCGCTGGGTGTGAGAAAGCGCGTGGAAGACTGTTTGGCGTCTTGCCAGATTTTCTGAAAAAACTTTCCGTTTTCTTTAACCCCCATTTCTTTATTTATTTCTTTATTTATTTTTTATGTATTTATTTCCCCTTAATCTTTATTTAGCGAATGCGTTTTAAAAGACATTTAGTTTAAAACTTCATAGTGAGAGAGAGAGCGGGGCACCATGGCCTCTGAGGCCGGTGGGGAAAGTTTGTCTTTCCGTAATGGTGTCAGGTGTGTCACGGACAATGGGGTACTGGTGGAGGACGTACTGTTAGCGGTGGGAGAGCAGGTCGGGTGCGACAACATCTACTCAGCCTCCCGGATGAACAAAGCAGTGGTGGTGTTTGTGAAAAAGACGAGCCTCGTGAGTGCGCTGATTAAGAGCGGAATAACCGTGAGAGGATCTGCGGTCCAGGTCACCCCTCTGTCGGCCCCCGCGACAAGATTGGTGATCTCTAATGTGCCTCCGTTTATACAGGACGAGGTGATCATGAGGAAGCTGGCCCGATTCGGGAGGTTCGTCAGCCCCATGAGAGCCATCCCGCTCGGGTGTAAGAGCTCCAGCGTGAGACACGTCCTGTCCTTCAGGAGACAGGTCCTGATGGTTTTAAACAACCAGGAAGGAACACTGAATGTAAACTTTAAGTGCAAAGCAGGGGACAGCAGCTACACCCTCTTCGCCACCACAGAGCCGCTGAGGTGCTTTGAGTCCGGAGACGTCGGACACAAGAGGCTGAGCTGTCCACAGGGAGCCGCGCAGCCGGGGAGCTCGGGGGGCGACTCGGCCCGGAAACAGCAGCAGCAGCGCGGGGACAGTCAGCCGGAAAACACCAAGGAGTCCGAGTCCGCCGCGGGCCTCAGCGACACACCCGAGCCAGCACTCATGGAGGTCAGTCATACACACACCGCCACCACAGAGACACACACCGCACCCGGCGATGACCCGAACATCACCACTACTGTACACAGCGAGAGTAAACATCCCGACCCGTGTACAGTAGTCAGCACTGACCACGCCCCCAACGCTGACCACGCCCCCAACACCAGCACCGGAGAGGCACAGGAACCTCAAACCTGCACACCAACGCCAAAAGAAAAAACCTCAATAAAACCAAGGAGAAAAAGAGATGAGACGACCATCACTGAACAGAGCAGCAAACGGAAAACCCGCAGCCAAACACTGAACACAACAACACAGGACACAGAAGAAGCAGGATGCAGCACCGCACACACACACACAGAACCACAAGGAGACACAGAGGAACAAATAAACAAATTCTTACAGTTACCGAAAAAGAAAAAAGACAAGTGATGAATAAACTATTCCCGGGAGACAAAAAAAAAATTAAAAAAAATCTCACATCAGCAAACAGGACAAATTACACGTAAATAAACCAGACTATAAAAACATAACAGTGCGACACAAAACTTTAATAGACGTTGGATTTGTTGGTGGGGTGGAGGGTCACGGGGTTTTCCTTAAAAGAAAAAAAAAAAAAAAACGAATGTACATATGTTAATACTTTGTGTATGTATGTGTGTGCGTATGTGTATGTAAGTATGTATGTACACTTAATTGTATGTGTGTGTGTGTGTATGTATGTGTGTATATGTATATATTTTTGTATATATAATTGTAAAACAGTAAATTTATTAATTTGTTATAATGAAGTGAGTTAAAATCTCTCTCTCTCTCTCTCTCTCTCTCTCTCTCTGTCATTTGTATCTGTACATATGGATGCATGAGTGTATGTGAATGATTGTATGTGAATCGTTAACATTATATTTACTTAAGTAACTTTTGAAAAAAAAATACTTCTATGAGTACTTTTTCCTGCACCATACTTTTTACTTTTACTTGAGTAACTTCATGAAGAAGAAACGTTACTCATACATTTGGCTACACTCGACTTGTTACTTTTCCAACCATTTATTGGACACATTATTATATTTTTTGTTTTTGCCAGAGAAATGCAGCTGGTGGATCTACCACGTGACTGTTTCACCAATCAGATGTAGCAACAATAATCATAAATCCGTTGGACCAATCAGCCGCAAAACCAATAACCGCATGGAGTCAAATGGCCACACAGAAGGCAGGGGTCGGGGGAGGGTTGTCTTCAGCAATGGTAGACAGTAAAGCAAACATGTCGCGGTTAGTTTAGCGGTTTTATTTAATGTTGCAATCTTAACATTTAATTAGAAAATAAAGCTAGATGCTTAAAAATATAAGTTTCTTACATTTGTTCTGCTGGACACAGTTCATGGTAAAGTGAGACCTCTTGTACATGTTCTAATGTTATTTGTTATCTGCTGAGGCATTTGCAGGGCAACTGAACATACAGTATATCTTACACAGGAAATAGTTTACACTGTTCAAACATCCATGTGTTACCTACAGTAGGTATTTATTTCAAAAGCTTTATATTGTTTTATATTGAGATTGGGACATTTGTACTTCTAATTCCTTAATTTGATATTTTGTACAGATTTTTCATTTTTTTTCCGTTTATTTTATTAATTTTATCTGCTTACATACTTTCTAAAAAAAATTAATCAGACGTTGTGATGAAACAGTTACTCAGTACTTGAGGAGGCTTTTCACCGAATACTTACTTGGGTGATATTTCAGATTACTACTTTTTACTTCTAGTTGAGTTTTACTGCACCATACTTTTTATTTTGAAGTACAGATACTTTTACTTGAGTAGATTTTTTGGCTACTCTACCCACCTCTGTTCAGAAGTAACACTCCTGTACTTTAGCACCATATGAACAGTCTACAAAGAACAGAAAGGACAAAGACAGGCTTTCATATACAGGCAAAGATGAGTTGAAACAACAGTAGAGTGTTTATGTTGAGACTGACTTTATTGATAGAAATCTTTACAGATTTTAATATTCTTTTGAAAAAGAAATCAAATCAAATAATCAATGAGGATATCAATAAGGATTATTAGAAGGTAATAATTGAAACAATCCTTTAAGCCAAGCTAACAAAGAAGACATTTTTGATTTGAATGATCTAATAGGTGAGATTCATTATATTAAATTTTCATTACATTTTTAGAATAAACTTTGCAGATTTTGAGGCCCCACCGAGGTTTTTGGCTGATTCAGTCACAGTTACATCTCCAGCAGTGTAAGTGACACCTTTGTAGGTTCCACTGGTTTTAAATTCCAGCACACCACCATTATGGCACGTAATCTTGACTTTGCCTTTGAAGGGGAGATCAACTGGAGCCTGGCCAAGTGTGATGTCCACATCCACGGTTTTACCTGGAAGGACTTTAACAAGAAATGAGTAAAGCTCCATTCTCTCTTCACTGATCTCTGAAGCATATGTACCATCAACACCAAGTTTGATATCATAGTTTGATTTTTTCTTTGTAATCAGTGGGATTCCTGAGTTCACTTCCAGGGTGTATGTCAACTCCAATTTTCCGGTAACTGACCAGAAGGATTTCTGTGTTATTTTTTGGGAGGTTTCAACTTTGTATTCTTGAGTTAGAGAAGTATCATTGTGGTAGGTCATGGATTTGATTTCCCTGACATTCACTTTGGGTATCACTTCCTTAAGTGTAGGATACTCAACATCTGTAAGCTTAGTAGACTTGATCGTGTTAATGAATATGAAGCCGAAGCAATCAATATCTGAACCTGAACGCCCTGTGATTCCCATGCAGATCCCAGAAGCAACATCAACTGGAACTTCTTGGTTCAACCCTTCACTTCTCTGCTTTACATAGAACTCCCTGGAGTGAGTTGTCTTGAATTTGATGGCACCCAGACGTGTTCCCCTTGAATTTGCCCATAGTGAAAGGGAGGTGAAATGCTCTCCATCTTCAAATATAAACTCTTTAACATCCCCAGCAGGTACACCAAACTGCTTGGACTGGCCATCAGTAAAGCAGACCTTTATGGCCTTCACTTGCCAGTCACCGAGCCACACCCAGATCTTTTGCAATGTGGATCCATTTTCAGTGCCATTAAAATTAAAGGGGTTTCCTCCATTCGCACCAACTGCAACTACATCTGCCAGGGCTGACATTATCTTAAGCTTAACCTTTAAAAAGAAAACAGACAATTGGTTGTATTAAGGTCATTTTTAATAATTATTCTTTTTTAAAATAAATAATCAAAAGCTACTGCCAATATTATTTTATGATTCAGATCATAGATAAATCATTAATTTATTCTTACTAATGGCCAATACGTTCTTTTGGAATAAAACCAGTCATTCATTCATAATATATGCAAATGCTTTACATAAAGTTAATTAACCTTAACTAAAATGAATAAATTACTTGTAACTTCTATCTCACACCACTACAAGGTAGATAGTACCAAAGTACCAATATATATTTTGGGTAGACCAGTATGGCCATCTTTAAACAAAATGGCCGCAGCAAAATTATGTCATCGCACGATTTAAGCCATAAATGAGACCTAAGTTGTGATTATAATCTATTCTTATTGGTAACCATAATTTAATTTTTTTTTAAAGATGTTAAAATTGCACCTAATCAATAAAAACCTCACACCAAGTAATAATAGAAAACATAAAAGAATGAATAGATTGCAATAAATTGTTTAATATTGCTACTGTATCTAACTAAATACATTTCCCTTGCAAACGACTTATAGATGTTTTTATTTATTAATTTATTTTGGATTAATAAATCAATTTAACTAATTAACGTTTTCATACATAGGAATTTTTGGCGATGAACATTGATATTCCACCATGTGCTGGCAATGGCAGGGACGAAAGCAAAGATTGCATGGAAGTCGACATATTCATGTAATTTCCATGATTAATCTCCTTGACACGTCAGTGCAGCCCTATACTTGGGTTATTTGAAGCTGTTGTGCTCTTTCTATCCTGTCTGGTCAGCATCCTCACAAACCTCTGCCTAATTTTATTGATTTCTTTCATGAACATTGTAACCAATCACATAAACAGTACATTACATGTAAAACAATAAAATATGCACAGATTTAAAACTGTAAATTTATGCATAAAATATTAATAGAACATATAAATAAGACACAAACAACTGAGGCGCACATTGTGCACATTTCATCGCTCCAAACCGCTCTGGAAAGCTACAGCTTCTGAATGTTATTTCTTGGTGCAATAATAAGAGAAACTAGATATAAAAGTTTGTTTAGACAAACTTTAAGTTGGCTTGAGAAAGCCGGAGATCGAAGTTTAAAAGTGTGAAAAGTTTAAAATAGTTTAAAAAGTTTAAAAAGTTAAAACAGTTTAAGTTTAAAAGGTTTAAAAGACAGATAGATAGATAGTGTCAGACAGATAGACAGTTACAGATATATAGATTGATAGATAGATTTATAATTGAGTCTATGGATAGATAGAAATAGTCAGATTACAGATAGATAGATAGATAGATAGATAGATAGATAGATAGATAGATAGATAGATTAGTTAGAAATAGTCAGATGATTGATAGATAGATAGATAGATAGATAGATAGATAGATAGATAGATAGATAGATTAGTTAAAATAGTCAGATGATAGATAGATTAGAAAAGTTAGATAAGTTTGAATGGGTTAGAAATAGTACATAGAAGAGAAGTTTGATTGAGTCTAATTGGCATTAGCAAGTCGGTGGTGTGGGGGATGGGTCGTGCATGCGCACTCACACTCTTCTGTGACAGACACAGAGAACCGCAAACTGTAATAATTAAGCTCTCAAACAAACGCTTCCTAACCAAGAAATGTAGGTCCGATCGCAAAAATTATTTCTCCGTAAGTGGCAGGAACTTCCTGACTACGACATATTGAATCCTCATGCCCGTAGAGTGTATTATATTGACGTGGTGACAGTGTAAAGACACCCTCCGATTCACACTTTGTGAATATGGCAGTTGACAGTGGCACGCATGGTGGAAAATCAAAATTTTCATCAAACTTAAGCTGCTCTCGTGAAGCAACCGTAAAAGTTATTAAAACATGGACCCAATCCGTAAAAGTACAAAGTCTTGTGACCCGTTTAAACTTTGAATGATGTTTCTACGACAAATTATGGCCGAACGGTAAGCTTTCAAAGTGACCCATGTTTTCACCCTTTTTCGGGCCATTTCCCCTTGAAATGAATAGGGGAAAATGGGGTGGTTATTTGGGAATTTCGGGAAAACCGTGCGACGGATCCCTAACAAAAGTCATAGCACACCATTCCCGAAAAAGGCGCACGGTTTGACACCTCACTCATGGCACTCGGGCAAAGTTAGTCTCAATGTTAAGTCTGTGGGGGGTTAATTGCCCCCTGCGAGGGCAATTGATCACCCACCCCTTAGAAAAGTCACAGCACCCCATTCCCGAATAGGGCGCACGGTTTGACACCTCACTCATGGGATTCGGTCAATGTTGGTCTCAATGTTAAGTCTGTGGGTGGTTAATTGCCCCCTGCGGGGGCAATTAACCACCCACCCCTTAAAAGAGTCACAGCACCCGATCCCCGAATAAGGCGCACGGTTTGACACCTCACTCATGGGACTCGGGCAATGTTGGTCTCAATGTTAAGTCTGTGGGTGGTTAATTGCCCCCTGCGGGGGCAATTAACCACCCACCCCTTAGAAAGGTCACAGCACCCCATTCCCGAATAAGGCGCACGGTTTGACACCTCATTTGTTGGTTTACGATGAACGGTGCAGGACCAGTTATAATTCGCTAAAATCCCCATTATAAGTCAATGGCAATCACCCCTTAGTAAAGTCATAGAAAATTATTCCCGAATATTCTGCACGCTTTGACACCTCACTCATGGGTCTACGATAAATGGTGCGGGACTAGTTCATCGCCAAAATCCCCATTATATGTCAATGGGGCAAATTGGGGACCTCTCTTGCCCCGGGGGTAAAACTTATACCCTTGTGCATGGTATCTTTTGACAAAGGCTGCAAACATCTTCAAATAGGGTTAATTTAACGTTTCTACAAAATTCCCTCTCTGCGCAACAAACCGTCAAAATTCTCTCAATGTTAAGTCAATGGGATTTTTGGGGCGGTTAATTGCCCCTGTGGGGCAATTAGTAAGTCCGATCAGTTAGAAAAGATATAGCACACCCCGTGAGATCAGTCTGAAGGTCTGGGCCGAGTTTGGAGTTAATGGAGTTAAAGCTCTAGGAGGAGATGCGTTTGAAAATTTTAGTCTCAGAATAATAATAAGTTTAAGTCGGATATCAGTAAGTTGGCTTTCTCAAGCCAACTTAATTACCCCCACTGAGTATCTACCTCTGGTGTCCTGTCAAATACAATTCCATTAGGAAGGGCCTGTCATAAAACGATTAAAGACCATTATGTGACGTGAACTGGCGGTCACTTTATTTGTAGCTAATTTATTTTTATTTGTAAATGTTCTTCTTTATAAGGGCCACAGGAAGACCTTCACAAAATTAAATAAAAAAGGTAGATCATATTCTCTCTCCCCCTGTCTCTCTCTCTCTCTCTCTCTCTCTCACACACACACACACACACACACACACAACAATTACTATGCTTCTTATCTTTATTAATGGTTTATGCTCTGCTCACCTTTTGTCTTTTTAGAATTTCTGCAGTTTACCTCAGTCTCTGTCCTCTTATGACTCTTGTTGGCCCTGGGGGTGAAAACGTATGAGCAATGGTACAGTTGTTAGCATTCACATAAACTACTGCATCCAATTGTACAGACACAAAAGACAGAGAGAGAGAGAAAGAGAGAGAGAGAGATTGCACTATCCTCGCTTATTCAAGATGACAGTTTATGCACTTCAATATGAGCATGGCTAACATCTGAATCTTGCCTTTCTCTTTTTTATCTCTACATTCTTAACTTTACAGTTACTTTTCTTTTTTAATTGTTAAAATTAGCGGACATGCTTTGGCAATACTGTTTCCTGCTATGGTTTCGCCAGAGAACCTTTTTTTACTTGATCTGATTAAGCGAGTGACAGAACGCTTAGCCTGACTAGCTAGTCCCGTGATTTTTCACCCTGATTGATTTTAATAACCAGTTTGCATTTTTCTTGACATGTGATTACACTCGTCTTCCAGGGACATTTCCCCTGGTTTAGGTTTATTTTAGGTCATGTAAAAAAAAAAATTGAGTGATTACAAGTGACAAAACAATTTCAAATTTCAATGACACAAAAATAAAATAAATAAATATATAAAACAGTCAGTATATGTTATGTTGCTTAAGTTACTGTAAAAGGGCTGTGTTTAGAGATTAACTATTCATGCCTAGCAAATATTTATTACTGAAATTTAGCATTTATCATGTCTATATTCAGACCTCAGAAGTAACTCACTCACTATGGTTAAATGCAGCAGTGTTTTATTTCACTTATGCTGCAATAATTTGCATTACTGGTGTTATTATTTATTTATTTACTCAATTAAAGACCGTACGCATGGTTATAGAAAATGCTACAAAAGAAAATGTTCAGAGTTTAACATTTAGTTAGAAGTGTGCTATAAATAATTTTACTTAATGGAACCTTAAAATGAAGCATTACTACATACAGTAAGAGCAAGATTAATGTAAATTGAAATAATCTACATAGACGTTGAATAACAGACATCATGACAATCATCGGATCAAGAATAGCAGGAACACTTACAAGGAAGTCGTCAGAAGCAGGTAGCTAGAAGTAGAAGTGCCTTTAAAACAAGTCTCCTGGAAGATGCCGGTGTAAGGACAGAAGCTAGACATGCTTATTTATAATACTTAAAATGGGTGGGGTTAAACTTTACAACACACTTCCAAAGAAATGGTTATTCAGGGCAAGGGTGGACTATATATGTGAGCATTGGCAATTATTGTAAGTGGAAGTCACTTTACATATGGCTCTTACAGATGTTAATTTCCTTAAACCATCACCGAAAACACATTGTTTAATTAAAGTTATAAGGTCTAATAAAATAATGGGACAAAAAGTCACACCCTCTAACATTGCGTTGGGTAGTATTTTGCTTTTGATTATTCACCATGGCATCGTTTCGATAAGCTTATGCATTGTCCCAACACTTATTTCGGTTCAGACTCAGCTCAATTTCTCTCCAAGGTCTCGTGTTGATGATGGGAGAATGAAAGAGATAAATGTTGGAATATGTGCATGTCATCAGGGAAGAAAAAAACTAATTCATGGAAAAACCTGGTCATTCAGTATAATCACTTTTTTAAAAGAAGGTCATAGAATATACCTGTCCCTTAGATTATCTTACATCCTGAATTCCAAAAAATCTTTAAGCCAATATTTGATTCACAATAGAACATAGAGAACAGGAATGTTTCAACTGAGAAATTTTACACTTTTATCCACTAAATGAGCTCATTTCAAATTTAATGTCTGCCTCAGGTCTCAAAAAAGTTGGGACGGGGGCATATTTACCATGGTGTAGCATCTGCTCTTCCATCCGTTCTGTTCCATTCTTACCTGATATAGGTTTCCAGCTTGTAAGAGTTTGCAGTCGTCTTTGACATACTTTTTGTTTAATGATGCGCCAAATGTTCTTTATAGGAGAAAGACCTGGACTGCAGGCAAGAGAATTCAGCACATGGACTCTTCTACTATGAAGCCATTCTTTTGTAATAGCTGCAGCAGTGTGGTTTTGCATTGTCCTACTGAAATACACAAGGCATTCCCTGAAATGAACGTGATCTAAACCCTTTATAATGTATACCTTTCAAAATTCATAGTGCCTTGCAAAAAATGCAAGCTGCTTATAATGTATCCTTCCTCTTTAGCCCAGAGGACACATCGTCCGTGATTTCCAACAAGATAATCAAATTTGGACTCGCCTGAACATAGAAGACGATGATTTTTTTTTTTTTTTAAACATTTCATTTTAAATGAGCCTTGGTCCACAGGACATGGCGATTCTGGACCATGTTTACATATGGCCTCCGGTTTGCATCTGCACATGGGAAGGTGGATTGTGTTTGCCAACAGTGACCTTTGGAAGTATTCCTGGGCCCATTTAATGATGTCAACGACACAATCATGCCAATGAGTGTTGTCTGAGCCCATCCAAGAAATGTCTTTGGCCATGTCCCTTCAGCACAGAGATTTCTCCAGTTTCTCTGAATCTTTTGATGATGAGATGATGAGATTTGCAAAGCCTTTGACATTTGACATTGAGGAACATTATTTTTAAAGTATTCCACAATCATTTCACACACTCTTTCACAGATTGGAGAGCCTAAAGACAGTACTTACAGTAAGCATTTCTACATTAAGTTTTGGACAAATATGGCAATGATTTTAATTTCACTGTTTGTTTTTAAGGCACTACATGGTCTGTCTCTACAGAACATCAATGACATGATTATTCCATTCAGACAGGGTTCTTTAAATGTGCTGATTAATTACTGCTAACCATCTCACAGTCATGATTATAAACAAGGGTGAGGTACATTTTTCAGTAACTTCCTATAGATTTTTGAAGATCATACATTTGAGAGGAAGATCAGCTCCAACTATTGCTGCATTCAAATCTTGACCTAGGACCCATATTTTCTCCTGGACTGAGAATTGTTTTCATGTCAGGTGTCTCCTCAGTCATTTAATAATGGATACGCTGTCATGTCATTGTGCTTTTTTAAGTGTTAAATTTATTTTAGCTTTATCTCAATTAAGACAGCTTTGTCTTATAAATGCCCTTTAGAGAAACAATGAGATGAATGATAATTTCAACTGTCTTTGTCCTTAAGTCATCATCAATTCTTAAAAGCATTGATTATTGCATGATTATAACATTATTTTAAATGTAGGTGTTTCTACATTTAGTTTTTTAGGAGACAAATTGAAGGAATTTGGGTAATACTGAAGTACAACAAAGACAGTTACCGGATTCAGAAGACAAAATGCAGAAAAATGTTTGCAGTATTGGAACTTACATCATTCTTCCAAAGAAAGGTGAGGGGGTCCCATTATGTCTTAGCTGAAAGGCATATTACATATAATACACATTTACTGTCATTAAAATATCTGAGAAGGCATCTTTGTTCTTTTTGGCAATTTAATCATGAATTATTTACATGCTCTTTATTTCAGTACTGAAGCACAATAAAGCACAAAAGCTCACACAAAAAAAGTGTCGGAATTAATTGTTTTTAAAAAAAGTGACTTTTAGAATGTATTTCATAAATATGATGGGACAATGTTAATTAAACCCCAAAAAACAGCCTTAAATAACAAAATATCAACTTTTCATGACAAAACATGGCACTTCACCTTAACTTGCCTCAGTTTGCAGCCATGAAAAAGTATTTTTCCCTTGTCATTTATTTTTTTTTTTTTTGCATATTGGTCAAACTTAATTGATTCATATTATCCAACAGATTTTAATATTTAATAAAGATATAAAATGCAGTTTTTAAATGATTTTATTTATTACAAGAAAAAAAAGCTTTCCAGACCTACTGTAGTCAGACGTGGGGTTAAAACTAATTTTCCCTGGACCTAATGACTGGTTTTGCAACCCTTGGCAGCAACAACTGCAATGAAGCGTTTGCAATAACCGATAACATTGCTCTGGAGGAATTTAGGCAGACTCTTCTTTGCAGAATTTTTTTTTATTCAGCCACATTGAAGCATCGGGCATGAACCACCTATTTAACTGAGGTCTTAAACTGCAGTTCTTTAGATGTTGTCTTGAGTTCTTTTATGAGCTCATGAATGAGTCGCCATTGTGCTCTGGTAAGTAACTTTTGGGACAAATAACTTTTTCACATAGTGCCAGGTAGGTTTGTATAGCTTTTTTCCCTTAATAAATGAAATCATCAGCAGAATGTTCTTTTAACTGTTTACAGGAGTCCATGAGGAATGCTCTTCATGCCTTTTTTGGTTTTGTTCCAAATGCGCTAATCAACTCTTTGATATCACACTTCTGAGAGTTAGATGAAACAGAGGAAAATCAGCTAGAATCTCAGTTCTTAAAACTAGCACGCTGCTAGTACGTGTGTCGGATTATCACTCCATCATCTTCACTATCAGAAGTCACACCACAAGACAATGCAAGAATAGGTACATTCACCATCTCAGGTTGTGTTATTTCTGCAACATCCTTTAACAGAGGTTCTCGAATGTGATATGCCTTCAGCATGTTCACATGACATACACACGATTTCTTTCACCGATCAGGGGGTAAAAATTATGTAACCTGTATCACTCAATTTCTTTAGCATTTTGTACGGTCCTGAAAAACGTGTCTCACGTCTCTGCTCACGTTTCCCCGCAAAACACAATATATTGAAAAAAAATAAAAATTATTAATAAAATAAATTAAATCAGACTTAATAGTTGGATTTGATACTTTTCTTTTTATTTACTGTATGGAAAGTCGTATTATTCTTTCTCTGGAGAATAAACAAACCTGGTAGATTGTCTTGAAAGTCTTTACCAGTGAAGGACTGGCCATCTGGAGCACCATGAAACATTAATTGAAATGCAATTCTTATGCACAGAAAAAAAGAAACTACACAGTTATCATCCTTTTAATCAAAACGCTGCCTTTTGTTTTTTGCATCGAGTTTAATTATGCAGCACTTTTAGTATTCATAGCAAAAGCTACCCAACAGTGTAATTAAAGTACCCAACAAAACACAGAATTTTGACTCAATATAAACAACCCAACGATGTGTTTACAGAAACCCAGCATTTTTTAGTGAACTACCACTAATGGATGGAGAAAGCGCAGTCAAAGCCCGGGGATTCTGCTTGCTGTCATGTTGTATTCAGTGAGTAGCATATATGTTTGTGTTTGTTGTATTTTTTCTGTAGTTTTATCGCTAAATCTGCTCATATCTGCGCACACGTTCATCAGCCTCAGATTAAAAAGCGTGCATGCGCAACTCATTTTCACTTTGCAAATGGCAGTGTTTATTGTTTAGTGTATAAACACCATAAAACAACATTGTTTTAGGATAACATATAATACATTTTTGTATTCTTTGTCTTTTTGCACACACGCGCGGGTGTGTTACAATAATAATAACAACAATAATAACAATAATAATAAATTCGGAGCACTACTACCAATAATAATAATACTAAATGGAGAAAGCGCAGTGTAAGAAGTATCATCATTGAAGGAGAGAAGAAAATAAAGAATAAATACATATTAATATTTACAGTTTGAGCTCGACACGATTATTTAAATTTTGTTTATTGTAACATGTTTATTGTCAATGGGCGCCTAAGAGAGATAACACATTTTCGGCTTCACACAATACTTCAGATTAAAACACGACTGCCCCCTACAGGTAATGAACGGCATTTTCACAGCTTGCCTCGCGCTGTTGCGGCAGCTCGCAAGATTCCTTTTCTCAAAACGTGCATTCTTAATGGCCAGATCTGTATTTTAACATACCTAGCCGTACAAAATATACAAAATGTGACTTCAAAAATGGAAAATACAGATACACTTGGGGTAATTGACATAGAATTTAAATAGAAATGTCCAGGGTGTGTAGAAATGTGCATGAATGTGTAAATGTGTAATGTCAATAAATTGTCCATAATTGTCCATAAAAGTGCAGTGCGCAAAAATGGTTTAGTCCAGCGTCTCACTGACCGCAACAGAAAAAACAGTCAGGAAGTGGTTTTCATGATCTCGACCTGACCTTGGTCCAGCATTGCTTGCTGTAGATTGAGTGCAAGTCAGGGAGCTTTGTGCAGATCATGCACCTCTTTCTTTAGCTTGTGAGTCCTGCATGGTGCTGTTCCCGAACCAGGTCGTGATGTCTCCCGTCAGGTGCAGGAAAGAAAAGTTCCTAAGCACACTGGAGGGCAGTCTAAAGTTTCTCCCAGTGTCTAAGGTGGTAGAGACTCTGCCAGGCCTTTTTTGCCACAGTGTTAATGTGACAAACCATGACAGGTCCTGCGTGATGTGAATACCGATGTTTCAGAAGCTGACCACTCTCTGGGGTCTGGTATTTCCTTTGCTGCTTTGTACTGTACTTATGTCCACTATCGACTCATTTATCTTGCTGACATTTAGAAAGAGATTGTTCCTCTGGTACCTGTTCTCCAGATTCCTAATCACCTCCAGGTAGGCTGGCTCATTGTTGTAAGAGATTAGAGAGAAAAAAAAGTGGTAAGTTTCTAGAATACCTTAAAAATATTAAACTTACAAAAACACAATCTAGTCATCTGTACATCATAAAAGAGACAGTCGGTTCAACAGTACAAGGTCACCTGTTTGCATTTGAGCAGTCTGAGATTTCAGGCGTGTCACGTATTTAGATGCCTGTGACATGCTGGTCAGATTTACTGATTGAAGTTTTTGAAGACAGACTTAACACAGATGGTCCAAGGTGAGAGTTTTTAATTTAAATTACAGCTTTCACAATTCAGCCTGTGTTTAGAAGGATGTACTGTTACTCCTAGCTCAACAATAAAAGACCTGGGCGTAATATTAGACAGTAACTTGTCCTTTAAAAATCATATTTCCAATATCACAAAAACAGCCTTTTTCCATCTTAGAAATATTGCCAAACTTGGGAGCATCTTATCGGTATCTGATGCAGAAAAGCTAGTTCATTCATTCATGACCTCCAGACTGGACTATTGTAATGCATTACTAGGTGGTTGTCCTGCATCCTCAATAAACAAGCTTCAGTTAGTCCAAAATGCAGCCGCCAGGGTTCTCACTAGATCCAGAAAATATGATCATATAACCCCAATATTATCATCCCTGCACTGGCTACCTTTTCAGTTAAGAATTAATTACAAAATAGTATTACTTACATACAAGGCTTTAAATAGTTTAGCTCCCACATACCTAACCAGTCTTCTGTTACGCTACAATCCACCACGCTCCTTAAGATCACAAAACTCCAGACTTCTGGTAGTTCCCAGAATTTTTAAATCTACAAAAGGGGGCAGGGCATTTTTATATTTAGCTCCAAAACTTTGGAATAGCCTTCCAGACTGTGTTTGGGGCTCAGACACAGTTTCCCAGTTTAAAAGTAGACTCAAGACGCATCTCTTTAATCTGGCATACACGTAACTCATCCCATAACCTCATACTCCAGTACATCTATCCTGAATGGCAACTACGCTAATTCTCCATTGTACCAGTTTCAGTAGACAAAGGCCAACCCTGCGAGGATCCTGAGGCATCCAGAGAAGGACCAGCTCCAGCTGGATTCTGCTTTATGATGGTTGGAGCTACACATTCTGCTCCTGTGCTCCCAGTGATCCAGACCCCATCTGGCCTTTGCACCTACTGACTCATCCCTATGCTGAACTGGACTTCATGTTAATTTAAAGAATTTCTGTTATATTGTACTTTTAGCTGCATAACACACATGATGTTATATCATCTCTATCTGTTTTCACTCAAATGAGGATGGGTTCCCTGTTGAGTCTGGTTCCTCTCAAGGTTTCTTCCTATTGCCATCTCAGGGAGTTTTTCCTTGCCACTGTCGCCGTCACCCTTGACTTGCTCATCAGAGAAATTTCATTCATTCATCTCATTATTATCTAGACACATTTTTCTTACACATACACAGTTTATTCTTATTATTTTATTCTCATTAATATTTTATTTTATATATATTATATGAATTTATTTCATTTTTGTGAAGCTGCTTTGAGACAATGACCATTGTTAAAAGCGCTATATAAATAAAATTAAATTGAATTAAATTAAATAATACTGTAAACCATATGAAAGGGTAATAATTTGTTATAGGACCAGCAGGGCGGTGTTTTTTGATCTACAATGCAAATGGTGTGAACGGTGTCAGATGTCTAACTTGTCCAGATATTTAGCAACAATTTATTAAGGAGAAAAAGTGTTATTTAATATTTTTTGCAATACTTTGGGTAAACATTCCTCCATCAATCACATAGACATCAATAGCAGCAATTGTACATCATACTCACAGTAAGGTTGAGTCTAGTATTTTGACAGAGACATTTTTTGTGACTGTACACCACACAATTAATTTGAAATATTTAAAAACATTTTACAATGTCTACTTTTATTTAAAGGTAAAAAAAAAGGAACCTACATTTTCATGGCACCAAAATACCTAGAATACTCACTCATACCAAACGCACTGCTTATATAACCCCAGTCTTGTCTGATTTTTATTGGCTCCCAGTTGTCTACCGTATCGAATTCAAAATTCTTCTCCTTGTTTTCAAATCTATAAATCACTTAGCTCTCTCTTACCTTTTTAATCTGCTTGCCCCCTACATTCCGACTCGTTCACTACATTCCTTTGATTCTGTTTTTTTTTTTTTGTTGTCCCTCGGTACCGCCTTTCTTCAATGCGCGGCAGATCATTCAGTGTTATTGCTCCCAAACTCTGGAACTCTCTACCACACTCTTTCCGTTCTGTTAACAACATCTCCATATTTAAATATTTACTCAAAACTCATTTGTTTTCTGAATGTTACACATGAATCCACCTGTCCTCTGCATGTCTGTCTTTTTTTGTGTGTGTCTGTTTGTTGACTGTTTTTTCCCCCATTGTAAAGTGTCCTTGAGCTCTGGAAAGGCGCTATATAAATAAAATGTATTATTATTATTATTATTATTATTATTGGACTGTCACAATATTCAAATTCAATAATCATAAATATTAAGAATTTGTTCATCACACATATGCAGAATCACTGATCATATCCACACTCTCTTCAGTGTGAGTACACCTTGCTCATCCTACTAACACCACTTTAGCATCACTTCCAGGTGGGCTATTATTGTGAAAACTCCTGGCTATAACTTCTATGTAGTCATTGTACAGGATTAAAGAAGGATTGGACTATTTATGTAGTAAAATAGAAATTTAGGCGTGAGGGTTACTTTATATACTTTATGGACTAAGTGTGTGGCCCTTTTTTGTCTATTATATTGTAAGCACTTCTTGGAGTTGGCGCACTGCAAGACTCTACAAAGACCTAGCACAATGTTACAGACTGCTGGTTGAGTGGCTGCTCTTGAGGAAAATGGAAACAGTTGTGTATTAATTACCTCTGATGGTATATTATTGACTGCAACTTGTGTAATCAGCAGGTAACATATTTTATTTATTTTTTGTTCATTAACTTGCCATGTTTAAAGCAAACTTAATGTCTCATTTCAACAGCAGTACAGTACCTGGTGCCCATGGCCTTCAGATTATCCAAACTAAGTGTAACAAAAAAACTTAAAAAGGCTTGAAGAGAATTCCCTATACACTCCTGGAAACAGTAAAAACAAAAAGTTTGCTTATGATTTCATTTATTATAAAAAAAGAAGCTACCCAAACCTACCTGGCACTATGTGAAAAAGTTATTTGTTCCAAAAGTTACTTCCCAGAGCACAATAACGAATCATTCATGAGATCATAAAATAACTCGAGACAACATCTAAAGAACTGCAGTTTAAGACCTCAGTTAAACAGGCGGTTCATGCTTGAAAACCCTTCACTGTGGCTGAATTAAAGCAATTCTGCGAAAAAAGTAGGCCAAAATTCCTCCTGACTGATATAACCAGTTGTTGCAAATGCTTGATGCTGTTGTTGCTACCCAGGGTGGCACAACCAGTCATTAGTAATGGGGCAATTCGTTTTAACCCTATGGCCATGTAGGTCTGGAAAGCTTCTTTTCCTATAATACACAAAATTATAATTTAAAAAAGGCATTTTATATCTTTGTGTAATAGTAAAATTTGCTTCATAATATGAATCAATTTAGTTTGACCAATATGCAAAAAAATGAAAATAAATAGGAGGGAAAATACTTTTTCATTAAACTGCATCTGTAAATGAAATTAAAGTTAAGGTGAAGGGGCTAAGTACAATTTTGTGTTATGAAAAGGATATCTTTTGTTATGTTATACTGTTTTGGGGGTTTATTTAACATTGTCCCATAAATTTATGAAACACATTCCAAAATTTAATTATCAAAGTCATTTCTTCTAAAAACAATTGATTTTTTTTCCCGCATCATACGCATGAGCATTTTGTCCTTTTTTTTGCTTCAATATAAAAAAAACCTATAAAAATTCAAATTTTATTTGTCACATACACAGTCATAAACAATACGATATACAGTAAAATGCTTTAGACAACTGCCCGTGACCTTAAAATAAAAGACTATGAATTAGAAAAATAAATATAAAAAGGAAAACAGAAGGTAAATTTAACTAAGAAAGAATAAAATTAAATATAGAATTAAAATAAAATAACATAACCTTCATAACAAAATAGGCAATAAAAGAGACATATATGAAAATATAGAGAAATAAGAGACAGCTGAACTGTACAGGACCAAATATACAATATAAGAAACATATATGAAAAATATGGTAGATGAGAAAAGAACAGCTGTGCAATACAAAGATATAGAATTTAGGACTATGTGTGGGAATGAGGTTGAATATAAATTGAGTATAAATAGAAATGTCATGGATTTAAAGTGTTTAAAGTGACTGCATCCGGGTAACAGAATGTCCAGGGGGGTGTGCAAATATACTTGAAGTGACATATTTAAAGTGACTTGTAATAATTTAACCTAACTAATGTCCACCAATGTGTAGTTGTGCAGTGGCCACTAGTGTAAGTGAATGTCCAGAATTATTTATACGAAAAGCATGTAAATAATTCATGATTATTTTGCCAAAAAGAACAAACATGCCTTCTTAGATATCTCAGTGAAAGTTTAAAGAACTTAACCTATATAAAAAGCATGTGTCATATACCCTCTATCTAACTAATCAAAGTTGGCGAATCAAAGATGGCGCCGGTGAGGTCGGCTGCCGTCACGACTGCTCCGACCACCTTTTCTTTGTTTTTGTTCTTTAAGTTAGTTTACAGCGTTTTAAAACCGGCAAAATTACCACCATGGGGTACATTAGTTATGATAGAGACACTCTTGTTTCTATTGGTATACAATGTACTCACAATTCGACGTTTTTAACTCCGGATCCGAGCTGGCCGAGTGAGATCCTGAGGGACAACAAAGGACGCGACGCGAAGCGGCGGCCCCGAGGGAAACGAGCCGGCGTCAGGAACAGGCTGAGAGCCCGTGCACACCGCACACCTTTGCCTAGCATTCTGCTCGCCAACGTCCAGTCACTGGAAAACAAGCTCGATGACCTCAGGGCCAGGATAAAGTTCCAGAGAGACATTCGGGACTGCAATCTCCTCTGCTTCACCGAGACATGGCTGAACCCAGCGGTGCCGGACCACGCCATCCAGCCGGCCGAGTTCTTCTCGGTTCACAGCATGGACAGGACGCGGGACTCGGGGAAGTCAAGGGGAGGCGGCGTGTGTTTAATGGTGAACAACAGCTGGTGCAACAGCGCGAGCGTTGTTCCTCTCACACGCTCCTGCACACCAAACCTGGAACTACTGTCCATCATGTGTCGTCCTTTTTACCTTCCTCGGGAGTTTACATCGGTCATAATCAGCGCCGTTTATATTCCACCACAAGCGGACACGGACACTGCCTTATGCGAGCTGCATGAGGCACTCACTCAGCACCAGACACAACACCGGGACGCTGCGCTTATTGTGGCGGGGGAGTTTAATAGTGCAAACCTCAAACGTGCAGCGCCAAACTTTTATCAGCACATCACCTGCCCCACCAGGGGCGAAAGGACACTGGACCACTGTTACACCACAGTCAAGGCCGGTTACAAGGCACAATCTTGTCCACCGTTTGGTAAATCCGACCATGCCGCCATCTTCCTCATGCCAAAATACAAACAAAGGCTGAAACAGGAAGTTCCGGTTCAGAGGGAGGTCGCGCGCTGGACGGACCAATCGGTGGCCGCGTTACAGGACGCACTCGATGACGCAGACTGGGACATGTTTAGAAACAGCTCCGATGGTGACGTCAGCGTGTTTACGGAAGCGGTTGTGGGATTCATCGGGAAATTAGCGGACGATACCGTAGAAAAAAAGACTATTAAAACGTTTCCCAACCAGATGCCGTGGGTGGATAAAACCATCCGCGACGCTCTGAGATCTCGGACCGCCGCCTACAACACGTGACTCGCGTCGGGGGACATGGAACCATACAAGGCTGCGTCATACAGCGTCCGGAAGGCGGTGAAAGAGGCGAAGCAGCGCTACGGGAGTCACAGCTCCAACAGAGTGACTCTAGGAGCCTGTGGCAGGGACTAAGGACAATAACGGATTATAAAGCACCAACATCCGGTATGATAAACGCAGACGTGTCTCTGGCAGACGAGCTGAACACTTTCTATGCTCGCTTCGAGGCTGCAGCTAAGGACGCTAGCGATGCTAATGCTAGCGGCGCTAACGGCTGCAGACAGGAAGTCACTGCCAGCACCGGAAGCGCGTTCATCATCACCGAGCATGACGTGAGAAGAGCCTTCAAGAGAGTGAACACCAGGAAAGCAGCAGGACCAGACGGCATCTCAGGCCGTATCCTCAGAGCCTGCGCAGACCAGCTAGCACCTGTGTTCACAGAGATATTCAACATCTCTTTATCTCAGTCGGTGATCCCCACATGCTTCAAAGAGTCCATTATTGTTCCTGTCCCAAAGAAACCTCATCCTGCTTCCCTTAATGATTATCGCCCTGTAGCCCTCACTTCAGTAGTGATGAAGTGCTTTGAACGCCTGGTCAGAGACTTCATCATCTCTTCACTACCAGACACACTCGACCCACTACAGTTTGCTTATCGTCCAAACCGTTCCACGGACGATGCAATCTCTCATCTCCTCCATACATCTCTTACTCACCTGGACACTCGGAGGGGGAATTATGTGAAAATGCTCTTCATCGACTACAGTTCTGCATTTAATACCATAATTCCCTCCACACTTACCACCAAGCTGGAGCACCTGGGACTCAGCTCATCTATGTGTCAGTGGATCTCCAACTTCCTAACTGGCAGACCACAGGCAGTAAGGATGGGCGGACATGTCTCAGCCTCCCTCACTCTCAGCACTGGAGCCCCCCAGGGTTGTGTTCTGAGCCCCCTGCTGTACTCTCTGTACACCCAGGACTGCGTGGCCACTACCAGCTCCACCACCATCATCAAGTTTGCTGACGACACTGTTGTGGTGGGCCTGATCACGAACAACGATGAGACGGCCTACCTGGAGGAGGTTGGAAATCTGGAGAACTGGTGCCAGAGAAACAATCTCCTCCTGAACGTCAGTAAGACAAAGGAGCTGATAGTGGACTTTAGTACAAAGCAGGTGAGGAACTACCAGACCCCCGTCATCAACAGGAGCCCAGTGGAGAGAGTGGACAGCTTTAGATACCTCGGTGTTCACATCACGCAGGACCTGGCATGGTCCTGTCACATCAACACCGTGGTAAAAAAGGCCCGACAGCGTCTCTACCACCTCAGACGCTTGAGAGACTTTAGACTGCCCTCCAAGGTGCTCAGGAATTTCTACTCCTGCACCATCGAGAGCATCCTGACGGGAAATATCACGACCTGGTTCGGGAACAGCACCATGCAGGACAGACGAGCTCTACAGAGGGTGGTGCGATCAGCTGAGCGCATCATCCGCATCGAGCTTCCTGACCTGCACTCAATCTACAGCAAGCGGTGCTTGACCAAGGCCAGGAAGATCGTGAAGTACCTCAGCCACCCCAATAACAGACTGTTTACTCTGTTGCGGTCTGGGAAGCGATTCCGCTCCTTGAAGGCCAACACAGAGAGACTGAGGAGGAGCTTCTTCCCGCAGGCGATAAGGTCTCTCAACCACAACCACACCACTATGCAGAACTACACAATATTTTCATAATTGGTCAAATCTATCAATCTTCTTACATCCATGAACACTATGGACAATTACACGCTCACCTTCCTTCATATATACACTACATGTCGTACGTTACATCCTGGACCATTGCACAAGACACTTTAATAACCTTGCACACCTACCTTCACAACTACACTACATTTTACAGTTTTACGTTTACATCCTGGACCAGTGCACAAAGACACTTTAATAACCTCTGCACTAAGACACTTTGTTCTATGCATATTTGCACACACCGTACAGTATATTTCAATTTGCACAGTATATTTCTATTTTGTACATCATATTTCTATTTTTATTTTTAGTTCTATTTTTTTTTCCTAGCACATTTCTATTTTTATTTTTAGTTCTATTTTTCCTAGTTTAATTTAAATTTTTAATTTAATTTCTATCGTATTTCTTTTATTCATATTTATTTCTTATTTGTAAATTTTAACTCTCTTTTAGGGTCAATGGCAGTCGTATAATGCATTTCACTACATTTCGTACTGTGTATGTTTGTGTATGTGACAAATAAAATTTGAATTTGACTTTAAAACCTGTACAGGCAAACAATGACCTTTAATTGGAAGTGTAATGTGTGGTTCAAGAACAGCGAGTTTCTTCTGAATTCTTCTGCAGAATCCAGTCACTGCCTTTGGCACCAAGAACAAACATGCCCTCATGAATATTTCCGTTACAATTAATGTGTCATATATGTCTTTGATATATGTCTTTCAGCTAAGACATAATAAATGGGTATCCTCTCACCTTTCTTTGGAAGTCTAATGTAAGTTTGAATACTGCAAACATTCTTCTGCATTTTGTCTTCTGAATCAGGTACATGTCTTTGTTGTGCTTTCGTCCTACCCAAATTCCTCTAGTTTGTCTCCTAATAAATTAAAATGAGAAACACCTACATTTGAAGTAATTTTGTAATCATGCAAGTAATCAATAGTTTTATGAAATAAGGAAGCCTCGAGTACAAAGACAGTTGAAAGTTTCACTTATCATTGTTTTTCTAAAGCGCATTTATGAGTCAAAGCTGACCTAAGCGCTGTAAACCTGAAATAAATTTAACACTTTAGCACAATTAAATTAAACAATTTAATTAAAACCATTGTTATATTTGTCCAAAAGTCAGTGTAGAAATGCATACTGTAAATGTTGTCTTCAGGCTCTCCATTCTGTAAAAAAGTGCGTCAAATAATTGTGGAATACTTTAAAAAAAAAATGTTCTTCAATGTCACATGTCAAAGACTATGAAAATCTCATTTCATCAGAACATCATCAAATGCTTCAGAGAAACTGGCGAAATCTCTGTGCATAAGAAACATGGCAGAAAACCTTTGTTGGATGCCCTCAGATGACACTTAGTAGCATGGTTGTGACATTATGAATAATTACATTTGAAATGAGCTCATTTAGTGGATAAAAGTCTAAGATTTCTTCGTTGAAACATTCCTGTTGTCTAAGTTCTATTGTGAATAAACTATTGGTTTAGCCAATTTGAACGTCTTTTGGTTTTCATTTCATTAAAATTTAAAAGACGTCCCAACTTTTTAGAAATTCGGGATGTAAAATAATCTAAGAGACAGGTATATTCTATCACCCTTATTTAAAAAAGTGATTATACTAAATCACGTTTTTTCATCAGTGGATTTTTTTCTTCCCTGATGGCATGCACACATTCCAACATTTATCTGTCTCATTCTCTCATCATCAACACAAGACCTTGGAGAGAAATTGAGCCAAGTCTAAACAAAAATAAGTGTTGGGACATTGCATAAGCTTATCGAAACAATGCCATGGTGAATGCGTAGCATAATCAAAGCATAAGACTGCCAATGAAATGTTAGAGGGTGTGACTTTTTGTCCCATTGTCTTATTAGACCTTATAATTTTTTTAATGAAAAATGTGTTTTCAGTGACAGTTTAAGAAAATCATTATCTGTAAGAGCCATATGTAAAGTAACTTCCACTTACAGTAAAAGCCAATGGTCACATGTATAGTCCAAACTTGCCCAGAATAACACACACCATATCTTTGAAACTGTATTCATAAAGTTTAACCCCACCCACTTGATATATCATAAATAAGCATGGTTAGCTTCTGTCCTTAAACCAGCATCTTCCAGAAGACTTGTTTTAAATTTACTCCTAGCTACCTGCTTCTGGGGACTTTCTTGTAATTGTTTCTGCTATTCTTGATCTAAGGATTGTCATGATGTATGTTAATCAACCTCTTTGTAGATTATTTCAATTTACATGAATTTTGCTGCTACAGCAGCACATTGCACTACATGGCTCTACAGAACATCAGTGACATGATTACTCCATTCAGAAAGGGTTCTTCAAATGTGCTGATAAATTACTACTAACCATCTCACATTCATGATTATAAACAACGGTGATGTACATTGTTCAGTAACTTTCTATACATTGTGAAAGATCATACATTTAAGACGAAGATCAGCTTTAACTATTGCTGCATTTTAATCTTGACTTAAGACCAATATTTTCTCCTGGACTTATGAGAATTGTTTTCATGCCAGGTGTCCCCTCACTCATTTAATAATGAATATGTCCTACTGTCCTTGTACTTTTTTAAGTGTTAATTTTCTTTTAGCTTTACCTCACTTAGGACAGCTTTGACTTATAAATGCCCTTTAGAGAAACAATGAGATGAATTAAACTTTCAACTATCTTTCGACTTACTGTAAGTCATCATCAATTCTTAAAACCATTGATTACTTGCATGATTATAACATTACTTCAAATGCATTCGTTTCTCAAGTTAATTTATTAGAAGACAAATTGGAGGAATTTGGGTAAGACTAAAGTACAACAGTCTTCCAAAGAAAGGTGCGGGGGTCACATTATTTCTTAGCTGGAAGGCATATTACATATATTACACATTAACTGTCACTAAAATATCTAAGAAGGCATGTTTGTTCTTGGTGGCAACGGCAGTGACTACATTCTGCTAAAGAATTCATAAAAAATAGCCAATCTTGAACCATACATTACACTTCCAATGAAAGGTGAGTGTTTGCCTGTACAGTTCCTGTTAGATGGAAGCCTTATTATAATTTTTTCCCATAAGTTAAATGTTTTAAACTGTCACTGAAATATCTAAGAAGGCATGTTTTTTTTTTTTTTTGGACAAAACAGTCACTAAATTCTTCATAAGAATTCAGAAGAAGCGAGGCGGTCTTGGACCATACAATACACTTTAAATTAAAGGTCAGTGTTTGCCTGTACAGTTTTTGTTAGATGGAAGGTGTATTATATAAGCTTTTCACATAGGTTAAGTTTAAGTAAATCCTTCATACCAGCTCTAATCTAAGGTGCTGTTTTTCAATCACTTGAATAAAAGAGATGGAGTTTTTCCTTTAAATAACATGTGTTGTATTGTTTTTAATTACTTTACTGTATATACAACCGATTATTTTTATGCTATTTTACAAATGCAAAATACAAATAGATTTTATTTGTCTTTTTTATGTTTAAAAAATAAAAAATGAAATTAAAATATTTTAGGAAAACACCAAAGAAAATTATTGTGTATAAAGTGATTAAAAAGCAATACAATGCATGTTATGATAAGGAAAATCTCAGTTTTTTCCATTCCATAAATTCTAAATGGTAACAATGTCAATTTTAGAATCTAGCATTCAGAAGATTTTAAATTGACACAAATTTAAGAAGAGGCCTGAAGCACTGCAGGTCTTCTGAAAGGCCTCAGATCCAAGAGTGTCTTAAAGTGAGGAGGCGTGTATTTTAGTGTATTTGAATGTATAGGTGAGAACAGCTGATTCACACCTGGAAAGGGGTAAATTATTTGCATTTGAATGTTCTCTGACATTGTTGAGCACACCACAAGAACACTAAAAGAGAAACAACCTAGAATAAATAGGAATAAGAGTCCCTGATTATAATACTATAATGGGTTCGGCCCTATTTGCACAAGCAGCACCATGAAGCACGGACACGAGGCGAGGTCTAATGGGGAAAAAAGGTAATTTATTTAGGTAAATGGGGAGAGAAAGGGTTAAGGAGGGAGGACGGAAAGAACGGGAAGAATTGAAGGTACACATGCAGGTCTGGGGGCATTGCCTAGCTGCCATGCAGGCCCACAGCTGGCGATAGGTACCAGTGGGCGGAGTGGCAAAACGGAGCACTCGGGTGAAGCGCTCCTGTTCTTATCCTGCTGTCACGATGGCCGGCCTTGCCCCTCCCAGCTCTCTCTGGGTGCGGCCTGAGGCGGGAGTTCTCACTGATTTCCGTTGGCTGGGCGTCTTTCCCGGCTGAGATTAGGGGCCTCCTCGCCGCCTTTTCCTCTTCGGTGGCAGGGACGCGAAGGCGGGCTGTCTTCAGCGCGTAGATCAAAGAGCGGAATTGCAGTGTCCTTTTTAAAATCCCTGGGGCGCGTCATATTTCCCATCTCTTCTACTCCACCGCATTACGTTCCTTCCCGGACCCCGGACTAAACTCCGCGCCTTGCTTTTATAATGTGGAAGAAGCCCGAGATCCTATTAAGGTTAATTATCACCAGCTGGCCCGAATAGGCATTTCTGGTACTTTGCATACCTGCAGAAGGGGGTGCAGCCTACCTAGGGAGCCTACGGAGTGAGCGAGGAGCTATAATAGATTTGGGCGCATGCCCATCAGAGGTGCACGCCGTGAGAACTACAGAAATATTATTTATAACAGCAAAATTCCTCTGCGTTTTGGAAAAAAAAATTTTTTATCCAAACTGCAGTTGAGCGCTGATTAGACTACTTATGAAATTAAAGAGGAGGATCACAATGCTGGCACAGCATCCCGAGCTCAAACCTCAAAAATTAAATTAACAAATTAGTGTCATGCACACTCAAGACGCGACCGGCACTAGGACCCGGAAGTAATGCGGTCGCGAACCAGGAAGCATAAAAGGAATAAACAAACCACAGTACAACCCTCAGTCATTGAGTTGCCCGATGTCGCCTCGGTTACGGTCATCAAACTGTGAGTACTCACATTTTTATAGGACGCGGGTTAGATTGTGTCTTTCCCTTGCTATTTAATCGTGAGATTCCTTAAACTAACTGCGTGATTATCCTGCCTATTCGTGTCACTCCGCGTTTGGGTTTACCAGTCATGCTAAAGCTACGTCTTCTGGTCACCTCAGGTTAGTTCTTGACAGATTGACTGAGCCTTCCGCGGTGAATCCAGCGGAGTATGCGCCCCTATGCGACGTGGTGGATCAGCATGCCACGCTCATCAACCAGCTAACCGGAGAGCTCGCTACTCTACTCTGAATACAAATATCTCGGAGTCCATCTGGACAACAATCTTGACTGGTCACTCAACACAACGGCACTCTACAAGAAAGGACAGAGTCGGTTGTATTTTCTTCGAAGGCTCAGGTCTTTTAACATCTGTAACACCATTCTGCGGATGTTCTATGAAACCGTTCTGGCGAGTGTCATTTTTTATGCTGTGGTCTGTTGGGGTGGTAACATTAAGGTGTCTGATAAGAACAAACTGGACAAGTCAATTAAAAAGGCCGGATCGGTGCTAGGCATGGAGCTTGACTCTGTGGATGTAGTAGCAAAGAGGAGGATTCTATCCAAAGTACAATCCATTTTGAACAATCCTTCTCACCCGCTATACAGTGTCTTTGCTGAACAGAGGAGCAGATGTGGATTTTTTACTAACTGTTAATTCAATTCAATTCAATTCAATTTTATTTGTATAGCGCTTTTAGCAATTTTCATTGCCGCAAAGCAGCTTTACATAGTCAAAAGAATTATTTAAGTTTGTATGAAATGTGAATTTGTATGAATCAAAATGGTCAGTTTGTCCCTGGTGAGCAAGCCGAGGGCGACAGTGGCAAGGAAAAACTCCCTGAGATGGTAATAGGAAGAAACCTTGAGAGGAACCAGACTCAACAGGGAACCCATCCTCATCTGGGTGAAACAGAAAGCAGTAAATGATCTGCATTTATACAGTGTGTAGGGTGGGAGGCAGTTCAGCTATAATAGCTGATGTTAATTGATGTTAATATGGAGTCCAGGTAGTTATTGAAGACCCAGGTAGACTTGTAAGAAGTTCCAGTCATGAACTATCGAACTGTCAAGTCCCCAGAGAAACAGTTGCCAACACCAGTCAAGGCCAGAACCATTTTCTAGGTAGAGAGAATCATTCCCAGACACCAGACGCATCCCAGAGAGACACACGGGGCATCCATGTGACGAGATCTTCAGCCAGAAGCGGGGCACCAGGATGGGTCAGACAGGTCTGGAGGGCAGAGGGAGTCTGGATCACTGGCAGCTCAGGAACGACATGTGTAGCTCGACAGAGAGAGAGAGAAAGAGTGAAAGGGGGGGACAGGAGGAGAGAGGAAAAAGAAAGAGGGGGGGAAAGAGAAGAAGAGGAGAGATGGCAGTTAGGTATGGTCACAGTCACACAATGTATAATGTGAATGTATATTAACTGTAGAGTGCAAGCAGAGACTCCGGCAGGACTAACTATGACAGCATAACTAAAAGGGAGAGCCAGAAGGAAACACAAACATGAGGGCTTCCTGACATGTAAAGCAAACAATCACCTCACCGTCAGCAAACCTGAGTGATCAATGAGAGTGAGGAAGACAGCATCCAAACATACCAGTTCACCATAATACTCTACGTCCATGAGTCCCCCAGATCTGCTCCTTTACCTATGGCAAATCTATTTATAAAAATGCTTGGCTAAATAAATAGGTTTTTAGCCTGGACTTAAACACTGAGACTGTGTCTGAGTCCCGAACACTATTTGGAAGACTATTCCATAACTTTGGGGCTTTATAAGAAAAAGCTCTGCCCCCAGCTGTATTTTTCATAATACGCGGTACTGACAAGCAGCCTGCATCCTTTGATCGAAGTAGGCGTGGCGGATCGTAAGACACTAGCATTTCGCTCAGGTACTGCGGCGCGAGACCATTTAATGCTTTATATGTCAAGAGTAGTATTTTAAAATCAATGCGAAATTTCACAGGGAGCCAATGGAGTGAAGATAAAATAGGGGTGATGTGCTCATATCTTCTGGTTCTGGTGAGGACTCTCGCTGCTGCATTCTGGACTAGCTGAAGCTTATTTATGCATCTAGCTGAACAACCAGACAGTAAGGCATTACAATAGTCCAACCTAGAGGTGATAAAAGCATGAACTAGTTTTTCTGCGTCGTTTAGCGACAATAAATTTCTTATTCTGGCAATATTTCTGAGGTGAAAGAATGCTATCCTGGTAATATTATCTACATGTGCTTCAAATGAAAGGCTGGAATCAATAATCACACCAAGGTCTTTCACTGTTGCATTTGATGGAACAGAAAGGCCATCTAAAGTTACGGTGTGATCTAAAATTTTACTCCTAGCTGTATGCGGTCCTATGACTAGAACTTCTGTCTTATCCGGATTTAGCAGAAGGAAGTTAATTAGCATCCAATTTCTTATGTCCTGCACACATTGCTCAATTTTAGTAAGCTGTTTTTTCTCATCAGGTTTTGCTGAGACATATAACTGTGTATCGTCAGCATAACAATGAAAACTAATACCATGCTTACGGATTATGTTGCCCAGAGGAAGCATGTAAAGGGAAAAAAGCAGTGGACCTAAAACTAAACCCTGCGGAACGCCAAACTCCACTAGAGAACATGCAGAATAATCACCATTTAAGTCTACATACTGATAACGATGGGTCAGATAGGATCTGAGCCAGGAGAGGGCTGTACCCTTAATTCCCACTACATTTTCTAATCTGTGAAGAAGAATAGCGTGATCAACAGTGTCAAAAGCTGCACTGAGGTCAAGTAATACAAGCATAGTTACACAACCCTGATCAGAGGCCAATAGAATGTCATTTACTACTTTAACGAGCGCTGTCTCTGTACTGTGATGAGGCCTAAATCCTGACTGATACAGTTCATGTATGCCATTTCTATGTATATATGAGCATAGCTGCTCCGCTACTATCTTTTCCAGGATCTTAGAGATAAAGGGGAGGTTTGATATTGGTCTGTAACTGGACAGCTGACAGGGGTCGAGGTCAGGTTTCTTAATTATTGGTTTGATAACTGCTAATTTAAAAGATTTTGGAACATATCCAATGCTGAGTGAAGAATTAATTATTCTCAACAGGGGTTCTATTATTGCTGGTACTATCTGTTTAAGAAAATGTGTCGGTACAGGATCTAATATACAGGTTGATGAATTTGAAGAAGAGATGAGTGAAATTAGTTCATTCTCTTCAAGGGGAGTAAAGTATTCTAGGTTCTGGTCTACTCAACAGAACATTATCACATACCATATTAATAATATAATTACTGCAATACTACTTCCCAATAATATATGTAATACAAGATTACATACAATAATACAATATTACATAAACAATACTAGATGATTGTGCAATACTTACAAGTGGCCCTGAGTCATATTCTTATGGTACTTACTGTTTTAAGAACTTTTTTTTTTTTTTAAGATTATTATTATTATTATTTATTACCTTTATTCTTTATTACCTTTCTTAGTTAACAACTGTGAGCACCTGTAACCGAGCATAAGCAATTTTCCTCTGGGATTTATAAAGTTATATGAATCTTGAATCTTGAATGTACGTCAGAGTGTCCAAGACGTCGTGGCCTTGCGCCGCGAGGTGGCGGAGCTCCGGCAGGAAAACGCTGTTGCTGACGTGGCGAGCCGCCCCCCCCGTCGCGGCGGCCGCCGCGCCGCATCAAACCCCCCCCCCCGGATGTCTTTCTAGCTCTACCGGATAAATGGGACGGCACGGACGTAAGATGTAGTGTGTTCTTGACAGCGCTAGATCTGGTGTTTGAGTTCAACGCCACCAAGTACTCCACCGACCGGCTTCGCATTGCTCTTCTCGTCTCGTTGTTGTCCGAACAGGCAGCTGAGTGGGCCACGGCAGTCCTTAGAGCAGACACCGATACCGCCCATTCCTACAATGAGTTCACCAGCCAGCTTAGACTTACCTTTGAACATCCTGCGGGCGAGGTGGAGACCGACACAAAGCTTTACCACCTGCGGCAGGGGGGATTGTCCGTGAGTCGCTATCCCGCTGAATTCTGCACCCTCGCAGTACAGACATCCTGGGGAGACTCCGTGCTCCGGACATCCTACTACGAGGGACTGGCTTCGCGCATCAAGGACAAACTGGCCGGACGAGAACTTCCCACCACACTGGAGGGCCTAATCCAGCTCGCCCTCCACATCGACCAGCACCTCCTCTCTCGTCCGAAGCCAGCCCTGAGGACCCTGCCGCCAGCTCTGACCTACGCCCACACGTCACCTCGACCATCCACCACCTTCACTCCCGCCATCATCGAACCCGTCGGATCTCGACCTTCTGCCACAGGCTATGGAGGAGTACGTCGCCAACGCCCTGCGCCACAGTACCATCCGGCCCTCCTCCTCACCAGCCGCCGCGGGGTTTTTCTTCGTCAAGAAGAAAGGGGGCGAACTTCGCCCGTGTGTCGACTATCGGGGGCTAAACAAGATCACAATAAAGAACCGACACCCGCTGCCACTCACCAACTCTGCCCGGACGCCCTCTCTGGTGCCACCATTTTCACGAAGTTGGACCTCCGGAGCGCCTACAACTTGGTGCGTATCAGAGAGGGCGATGAGTGGAAGACGGCGTTCATCACACCCACTGGACACTACGAGAGCCTGGTCATACCATTTGGACTCTGCAACGCACCCTCGGCCTTCCAACAATTTATCAATGATGTCCTCAGAGACATGCTGGGCCGATGGGTGTTCGTCTACCTAGAGGATATCCTCATTTATTCCCATAACTCCAAGGAACACATCCAACACGTTCGGGCGGTTCTTAAGAGATTGCTCGCTCACCAACTGTACTGGAAGCTGGAAAAATGTGTCTTCCACAAGCACTCCACCACGTTCCTGGGTTTTGTCATCTCGCCCCAGGGTGTGGCCATGGATCCACAGAAGCTCGAAGTTGTGCGTCACTGGCCCCTACCCAGGACCCTCAAACAGCTTTAACGTTTTCTGGGGTTTGCGAACTTCTATCGTCGCTTTATCCGGGGCTACAGTACAGTTGCAGCACCATTAACTGCTTTGACCAGGCCCTCGCTTCACCCGGTTCGTCTTACACCTGCCGCCATCTCCTCCTTTCAAGATCTGTGTCATCGTTTCACCACCGCTCCCATCCTTCTCCACCCAGACGCCAACCAACCTTTCGTTGTGGAGGTGGAGGCGTCGGATGTGGGCGCCGGCGCCGTTCTCTCCCAACGAGGTCCAGACCAGAAACTGCACCCGTGTGGTTTCTTCTCCAAGAAATTCAACCCCACTCAGCAGCGATACGGGGCAGGGGACAGCGAACTGCTGGGCATAAAGTGGGCCTTGGAGGAATAGCGTCACTGGCTCCAGTGCGCCATTGAGCCGTTCATCGTCTGGACCGACCATCAGAACCTCATCACCATCAGGAACCTAAGACAGCTAAATTCACGACAGGCACGGTGGGCTCTCTTTTTCGAACAGTACGACTTCCATTTGTCGTACCGCCCGGGGTCCAAGAACACCAAGGCCGAGGCACTTTCAAGACAGTACGACGAAGACCTTCCCCGGGCGGATCCCGTGCCTGTCATTCCCTCTTCCCGGATCATCGCACCTCTTCAGTGGAACTTGGACACAAGGGTCCGCCAGGCACAGGCAGCAGAGGCCGGGCCGGCAGGCGTGCCGCCTGGACGACTCTACGTACCTCAGAGCGTGAGATCAGACGTCCTCCAATGGGGCCACTCCTCCTCGGTCGCCGGACACCAAGCGACCCGGAGGACCCTCTCATTCATCCGACAGGCGTTCTGGTGGCCATCAATGAGAAGGGACATCATTAAGTTCATTCAGGCATGCCCGGTTTGCGCCAGGGCCAAGGACACCAATCAGCCATCCCCGGGAGAGCTCCAACCACTTCCTGTTCCTCGACGGCCCTGGACGCACATCGCCCTGGACTTCATCACGGGCCTGCCGGTCTCCGAAGGGAAAGACACCATCCTCACCATTGTTGACCGGTTCTCCAAGGCTGTGCACCTGGTGGCCCTCACCGGACTCCCATCAGCCAAAACCCCCGCTGAATTAACACTGGAACACGTAGTCCGCCTGCATGGGTTCCCCAAAGACATCGTCTCGGACAGGGGGCCCCAGTTCACAGTCTTTCCCTTGCTCCCCAATTGTGAGAGTCCTTAAACTAACTGCGTGATTATCCTGCCTATTCGTGTCACTCCGCGTTTGGGTTTACCAGTCACGCTACACAGGGCTAACCGCTAAAGCTACGTCTTCTGGTCACTTCAGGTTAGTTCTTGACAATAAGTCTAAAAAAAAATTAATTAGACTATAAAAAATTATTCTGCATCTATTTTTAGGCATGCCAGCTGCCACTTTTCATTTAGAAGTTTTTCAATACATATCTTATTGTGCTCACGTGATATCAAGCATTTTTTGAACCTATGGAGGTTTTGAGCTGTACACACCTGCATTCTCGCCTAAACAACTCTTAAAACTATACTTTGTCACACAATAAAAGTAATATTTCGAACAGGCTGCCAATTGAAGAAACCAAAGAATAAAGAATAAACCAGTGGTTGAGTCAAAATAACTCAACCAGGTGTTAAATTGTAAATGACTTACTACATCTCATTTGACCAAATATAAGCAGAACAACAATGTGTACCTGAAATAACCCAGAATTTTGACCCAGCATAAACAACCCTACAGTGTGTTTACAGAAACAACACAGCATTGTTTAGAGTCTTTTAAGTTATTCTACTGTTCTATTTTAAAAGTCTATTTTGCAGTTATTTTTATACTTAAAGTTTGGTGTCTTTAAATGTAATTGTTTTAAATAACAGAGATACACTATATAACAGTTCATTCTTTGTACAAATGAACAAAGTCAGCTAGTGAACTTGATCATCTGTCTAAACATTCAACCAATGTGCCCTTTCAAAAGCTACACTCAATGCTGCGTGAAAATGCTATGGGAACATCTTTGTGTGTTGCCAGTTGTGAAGCATGTGTGTATAAAACACGGTTATATAATTTAACGTTTTTAACTCCGGATCCGAGCTGGTCGAGTGAGATCCTGAGGAAGAACAAAGGATGCGACGCTAAGCGGCGGCCCTGAGGGAAACGAGCCGGCGTCAGGAACAGGCTGAGAGCTTGGCACACCGCACAACTCTGCCTAGCATCCTGCTCGCCAATGTCCAGTCACTGGAGAACAAGCTTGATGACCTCAGGGCAAGGATAAAGTTCCAGAGAGACATTCGGGACTGCAATCTCCTCTGCTTCACCGAGACATGGCTGAACCCAGCGGTGCCGGACCACGCCATCCAGCCGGGCGAGTTCTTCTTGGTTCACCGCATGGACAGGACGCGGGACTCGGGGAAGTCAAGGGGAGGCGGCGTGTGTTTAATGGTGAACAACAGCTGGTGCAACAGCGCGAGCGTTGTTCCTCTCACACGCTCCTGCACACCAAACCTGGAACTACTGTCCATCATGTGTCGTCCTTTTTACCTTCCTCGGGAGTTTACATCGGTCATAATCAGCGCCGTTTATATTCCACCACAAGCGGACACGGACACTGCCTTATGCGAGCTGCATGAGGCACTCACTCAGCACCAGACACAACACCGGGACGCTGCGCTTATTGTGGCGGGGGACTTTAATAGTGCAAACCTCAAACGTGCAGCGCCAAACTTTTATCAGCACATCACCTGCCCCACCAGGGGCGAAAGGACACTGGACCACTGTTACACCACAGTCAAGGCCGGTTACAAGGCACAATCTTGTCCACCGTTTGGTAAATCCGACCATGCCGCCATCTTCCTCATGCCAAAATACAAACAAAGGCTGAAACAGGAAGTTCCGGTTCAGAGGGAGGTCGCGCGCTGGACGGACCAATCGGTGGCCGCGTTACAGGACGCACTCGATGACGCAGACTGGGACATGTTTAGAAACAGCTCCGATGGTGACGTCAGCGTGTTTACGGAAGCGGTTGTGGGATTCATCGGGAAATTAGCGGACGATACCGTAGAAAAAAAGACTATTAAAACGTTTCCCAACCAGAAGCCGTGGGTGGATAAAACCATCCGCGACGCTCTGAGATCTCGCACCGCCGCCTACAACACGTGACTCGCGTCGGGGGACATGGAACCATACAAGGCTGCATCATACAGCGTCCGGAAGGCGGTGAAAGAGGCGAAGCAGCGCTACGGGAGTCACAGCTCCAACAGAGTGACTCTAGGAGCCTGTGGCAGGGACTAAGGACAATAACGGATTATAAAGCACCAACATCCGGTATGATAAACGCAGACGTGTCTCTGGCAGACGAGCTGAACACTTTCTATGCTCGCTTCGAGGCTGCAGCTAAGGACGCTAGCGATGCTAATGCTAGCGGCGCTAACGGCTGCAGACAGGAAGTCACTGCCAGCACCGGAAGCGCGTTCATCATCACCGAGCATGACGTGAGAAGAGCCTTTAAGAGAGTGAACACCAGGAAAGCAGCAGGACCAGACGGCATCTCAGGCCGTATCCTCAGAGCCTGCGCAGACCAGCTAGCACCTGTGTTCACAGAGATATTCAACATCTCTTTATCTCAGTCGGTGATCCCCACATGCTTCAAAGAGTCCATTATTGTTCCTGTCCCAAAGAAACCTCATCCTGCTTCCCTTAATGATTATCGCCCTGTAGCCCTCACTTCAGTAGTGATGAAGTGCTTTGAACGCCTGGTCAGAGACTTCATCATCTCTTCACTACCAGACACACTCGACCCACTACAGTTTGCTTATCGTCCAAACCGTTCCACGGACGATGCAATCTCTCATCTCCTCCATACATCTCTCACTCACCTGGACACTCGGAGGGGGAATTATGTGAAAATGCTCTTCATCGACTACAGTTCTGCATTTAATACCATAATTCCCTCCACACTTACCACCAAGCTGGAGCACCTGGGACTCAGCTCATCTATGTGTCAGTGGATCTCCAACTTCCTAACTGGCAGACCACAGGCAGTAAGGATGGGCGGACATGTCTCAGCCTCCCTCACTCTCAGCACTGGAGCCCCCCAGGGTTGTGTTCTGAGCCCCCTGCTGTACTCTCTGTACACCCAGGACTGCGTGGCCACTACCAGCTCCACCACCATCATCAAGTTTGCTGACGACACTGTTGTGGTGGGCCTGATCACGAACAACGATGAGACGGCCTACCTGGAGGAGGTTGGAAATCTGGAGAACTGGTGCCAGAGAAACAATCTCCTCCTGAACGTCAGTAAGACAAAGGAGCTGATAGTGGACTTTAGTACAAAGCAGGTGAGGAACTACCAGACCCCCGTCATCAACAGGAGCCCAGTGGAGAGAGTGGACAGCTTTAGATACCTCGGTGTTCACATCACGCAGGACCTGGCATGGTCCTGTCACATCAACACCGTGGTAAAAAAGGCCCGACAGCGTCTCTACCACCTCAGACGCTTGAGAGACTTTAGACTGCCCTCCAAGGTGCTCAGGAATTTCTACTCCTGCACCATCGAGAGCATCCTGACGGGAAATATCACGACCTGGTTCGGGAACAGCACCATGCAGGACAGACGAGCTCTACAGAGGGTGGTGCGATCAGCTGAGCGCATCATCCGCATCGAGCTTCCTGACCTGCACTCAATCTACAGCAAGCGGTGCTTGACCAAGGCCAGGAAGATCGTGAAGTACCTCAGCCACCCCAATAACAGACTGTTTACTCTGTTGCGGTCTGGGAAGCGATTCCGCTCCTTGAAGGCCAACACAGAGAGACTGAGGAGGAGCTTCTTCCCGCAGGCGATAAGGTCTCTCAACCACAACCACACCACTATGCAGAACTACACAATATTTTCATAATTGGTCAAATCTATCAATCTTCTTACATCCATGAACACTATGGACAATTACACGCTCACCTTCCTTCATATATACACTACATGTCGTACGTTACATCCTGGACCATTGCACAAGACACTTTAATAACCTTGCACACCTACCTTCACAACTACACTACATTTTACAGTTTTACGTTTACATCCTGGACCAGTGCACAAAGACACTTTAATAACCTCTGCACTAAGACACTTTGTTCTATGCATATTTGCACACACCGTACAGTATATTTCAATTTGCACAGTATATTTCTATTTTGTACATCATATTTCTATTTTTATTTTTAGTTCTATTTTTTTTTCCTAGCACATTTCTATTTTTATTTTTAGTTCTATTTTTCCTAGTTTAATTTAAATTTTTAATTTAATTTCTATCGTATTTCTTTTATTCATATTTATTTCTTATTTGTAAATTTTAACTCTCTTTTAGGGTCAATGGCAGTCGTATAATGCATTTCACTACATTTCGTACTGTGTATGTTTGTGTATGTGACAAATAAAATTTGAATTTGACTTTAAAACCTGTACAGGCAAACAATGACCTTTAATTGGAAGTGTAATGTGTGGTTCAAGAACAGCGAGTTTCTTCTGAATTCTTCTGCAGAATCCAGTCACTGCCTTTGGCACCAAGAACAAACATGCCCTCATGAATATTTCCGTTACAATTAATGTGTCATATATGTCTTTGATATATGTCTTTCAGCTAAGACATAATAAATGGGTATCCTCTCACCTTTCTTTGGAAGTCTAATGTAAGTTTGAATACTGCAAACATTCTTCTGCATTTTGTCTTCTGAATCAGGTACATGTCTTTGTTGTGCTTTCGTCCTACCCAAATTCCTCTAGTTTGTCTCCTAATAAATTAAAATGAGAAACACCTACATTTGAAGTAATTTTGTAATCATGCAAGTAATCAATAGTTTTATGAAATAAGGAAGCCTCGAGTACAAAGACAGTTGAAAGTTTCACTTATCATTGTTTTTCTAAAGCGCATTTATGAGTCAAAGCTGACCTAAGCGCTGTAAACCTGAAATAAATTTAACACTTTAGCACAATTAAATTAAACAATTTAATTAAAACCATTGTTATATTTGTCCAAAAGTCAGTGTAGAAATGCATACTGTAAATGTTGTCTTCAGGCTCTCCATTCTGTAAAAAAGTGCGTCAAATAATTGTGGAATACTTTAAAAAAAAAATGTTCTTCAATGTCACATGTCAAAGACTATGAAAATCTCATTTCATCAGAACATCATCAAATGCTTCAGAGAAACTGCCGAAATCTCTGTGCATAAGAAACATGGCAGAAAACCTTTGTTGGATGCCCTCAGATGACACTTAGTAGCATGGTTGTGACATTATGAATAATTACATTTGAAATGAGCTCATTTAGTGGATAAAAGTCTAAGATTTCTTCGTTGAAACATTCCTGTTGTCTAAGTTCTATTGTGAATAAACTATTGGTTTAGCCAATTTGAACGTCTTTTGGTTTTCATTTCATTAAAATTTAAAAGACGTCCCAACTTTTTAGAAATTCGGGATGTAAAATAATCTAAGAGACAGGTATATTCTATCACCCTTATTTTAAAAAGTGATTATACTGAATGACCAAGTTTTTTCATCAGTGTATTTTTTTTTTTCCCTGATGGCATGCACACATTCCAACATTTATCTGTCTCATTCTCTCATCATCAACACAAGACCTTGGAGAGAAATTGAGCCAAGTCTAAACAAAAATAAGTGTTGGGACATTGCATAAGCTTATCGAAACAATGCCATGGTGAATGCGTAGCATAATCAAAGCATAAGACTGCCAATGAAATGTTAGAGGGTGTGACTTTTTGTCCCATTGTCTTATTAGACCTTATAATTTTTTTAATGAAAAATGTGTTTTCAGTGACAGTTTAAGAAAATCATCATCTGTAAGAGCCATATGTAAAGTAACTTCCACTTACAGTAAAAGGCAATGGTCACATGTATAGTCCAAACTTGCCCAGAATAACACACACCATATCTTTGAAACTGTATTCATAAAGTTTAACCCCACCCACTTGATATATCATAAATAAGCATGGTTAGCTTCTGTCCTTAAACCAGCATCTTCCAGAAGACTTGTTTTAAATTTACTCCTAGCTACCTGCTTCTGGGGACTTTCTTGTAATTGTTTCTGCTATTCTTGATCTAAGGATTGTCATGATGTATGTTAATCAACCTCTTTGTAGATTATTTCAATTTACATGAATTTTGCTGCTACAGCAGCACATTGCACTACATGGCTCTACAGAACATCAGTGACATGATTACTCCATTCAGAAAGGGTTCTTCAAATGTGCTGATAAATTACTACTAACCATGTCACATTCATGATTATAAACAACGGTGATGTACATTGTTCAGTAACTTTCTATACATTGTGAAAGATCATACATTTAAGACGAAGATCAGCTTTAACTATTGCTGCATTTTAATCTTGACTTAAGACCCATATTTTCTCCTGGACTTATGAGAATTGTTTTCATGCCAGGTGTCCCCTCACTCATTTAATAATGAATATGTCCTACTGTCCTTGTACTTTTTTAAGTGTTAATTTTCTTTTAGCTTTACCTCACTTAGGACAGCTTTGACTTATAAATGCCCTTTAGAGAAACAATGAGATGAATTAAACTTTCAACTATCTTTCGACTTACTGTAAGTCATCATCAATTCTTAAAACCATTGATTACTTGCATGATTATAACATTACTTCAAATGCATTCGTTTCTCAAGTTAATTTATTAGAAGACAAATTGGAGGAATTTGGCTAAGACTAAAGTACAACAGTCTTCCAAAGAAAGGTGCGGGGGTCACATTATTTCTTAGCTGGAAGGCATATTACATATATTACACATTAACTGTCACTAAAATATCTAAGAAGGCATGTTTGTTCTTGGTGGCAACGGCAGTGACTACATTCTGCTAAAGAATTCATAAAAAATAGCCAATCTTGAACCATACATTACACTTCCAATGAAAGGTGAGTGTTTGCCTGTACAGTTCCTGTTAGATGGAAGCCTTATTATAATTTTTTCCCATAAGTTAAATGTTTTAAACTGTCACTGAAATATCTAAGAAGGCATGTTTTTTTTTTTTTTTGGACAAAACAGTCACTAAATTCTTCATAAGAATTCAGAAGAAGCGAGGCGGTCTTGGACCATACAATACACTTTAAATTAAAGGTCAGTGTTTGCCTGTACAGTTTTTGTTAGATGGAAGGTGTATTATATAAGCTTTTCACATAGGTTAAGTTTAAGTAAATCCTTCATACCAGCTCTAATCTAAGGTGCTGTTTTTCAATCACTTGAATAAAAGAGATGGAGTTTTTCCTTTAAATAACATGTGTTGTATTGTTTTTAATTACTTTACTGTATATACAACCGATTATTTTTATGCTATTTTACAAATGCAAAATACAAATAGATTTTATTTGTCTTTTTTATGTTTAAAAAATAAAAAATGAAATTAAAATATTTTAGGAAAACACCAAAGAAAATTATTGTGTATAAAGTGATTAAAAAGCAATACAATGCATGTTATTATAAGGAAAATCTCAGTTTTTTCCATTCCATAAATTCTAAATGGTAACAATGTCAATTTTAGAATCTAGCATTCAGAAGATTTTAAATTGACACAAATTTAAGAAGAGGCCTGAAGCACTGCAGGTCTTCTGAAAGGCCTCAGATCCAAGAGTGTCTTAAAGTGAGGAGGGGTGTATTTTAGTGTATTTGAATGTATAGGTGAGAACAGCTGATTCACACCTGGAAAGGGGTAAATTATTTGCATTTGAATGTTCTCTGACATTGTTGAGCACACCACAAGAACACTAAAAGAGAAACAACCTAGAATAAATAGAAATAAGAGTCCCTGATTATAATACTGTAATGGGTTCGGCCCTATTTGCACAAGCAGCACCATGAAGCACGGACACGAGGCGAGGTCTAATGGGGAAAAAAGGTAATTTATTTAGGTAAATGGGGAGAGAAAGGGTTAAGGAGGGAGGACGGAAAGAACGGGAAGAATTGAAGGTACACATGCAGGTCTGGGGGCATTGCCTAGCTGCCATGCAGGCCCACAGCTGGCGATAGGTACCAGTGGGCGGAGTGGCAAAACGGAGCACTCGGGTGAAGCGCTCCTGTTCTTATCCTGCTGTCACGATGGCCGGCCTTGCCCCTCCCAGCTCTCTCTGGGTGCGGCCTGAGGCGGGAGTTCTCACTGATTTCCGTTGGCTGGGCGTCTTTCCCGGCTGAGATTGGGGGGCCTCCTCGCCGCCTTTTCCTCTTCGGTGGCAGGGACGCGAAGGCGGGCTGTCTTCAGCGCGTAGATCAAAGAGCGGAATTGCAGTGTCCTTTTTAAAATCCCTGGGGCGCGTCATATTTCCCATCTCTTCTACTCCACCGCATTACGTTCCTTCCCGGACCCCGGACTAAACTCCGCGCCTTGCTTTTATAATGTGGAAGAAGCCCGAGATCCTATTAAGGTTAATTATCACCAGCTGGCCCGAATAGGCATTTCTGGTACTTTGCATACCTGCAGAAGGGGGTGCAGCCTACCTAGGGAGCCTACGGAGTGAGCGAGGAGCTATAATAGATTTGGGCGCATGCCCATCAGAGGTGCACGCCGTGAGAACTACAGAAATATTATTTATAACAGCAAAATTCCTCTGCGTTTTGGAAAAAAAAATTTTTATCCAAACTGCAGTTGAGCGCTGATTAGACTACTTATGAAATTAAAGAGGAGGATCACAATGCTGGCACAGCATCCCGAGCTCAAACCTCAAAAATTAAATTAACAAATTAGTGTCATGCACACTCAAGACGCGACCGGCACTAGGACCCGGAAGTAATGCGGTCGCGAACCAGGAAGCATAAAAGGAGTAAACAAACCACAGTACAACCCTCAGTCATTGAGTTGCCCGATGTCGCCTCGGTTACGGTCATCAAACTGTGAGTACTCACATTTTTATAGGACGCGGGTTAGATTGTGTCTTTCCCTTGCTATTTAATCGTGAGATTCCTTAAACTAACTGCGTGATTATCCTGCCTATTCATGTCACTCCGCGTTTGGGTTTACCAGTCACGCTAAAGCTACGTCTTCTGGTCACCTCAGGTTAGTTCTTGACAGATTGACTGAGCCTTCCGCGGTGAATCCAGCGGAGTATGCGCCCCTATGCGACGTGGTGGATCAGCATGCCACGCTCATCAACCAGCTAACCGGAGAGCTCGCTACTCTACTCTGAATACAAATATCTCGGAGTCCATCTGGACAACAATCTTGACTGGTCACTCAACACAACGGCACTCTACAAGAAAGGACAGAGTCGGTTGTATTTTCTTCGAAGGCTCAGGTCTTTTAACGTCTGTAACACCATTCTGCGGATGTTCTATGAAACCGTTCTGGCGAGTGTCATTTTTTATGCTGTGGTCTGTTGGGGTGGTAACATTAAGGTGTCTGATAAGAACAAACTGGACAAGTCAATTAAAAAGGCCGGATCGGTGCTAGGCATGGAGCTTGACTCTGTGGATGTAGTAGCAAAGAGGAGGATTCTATCCAAAGTACAATCCATTTTGAACAATCCTTCTCACCCGCTATACAGTGTCTTTGCTGAACAGAGGAGCAGATGTGGATTTTTTACTAACTGTTAATTCAATTCAATTCAATTCAATTTTATTTGTATAGCGCTTTTAGCAATTTTCATTGCCGCAAAGCAGCTTTACATAGTCAAAAGAATTATTTAAGTTTGTATGAAATGTGAATTTGTATGAATCAAAATGGTCAGTTTGTCCCTGGTGAGCAAGCCGAGGGCGACAGTGGCAAGGAAAAACTCCCTGAGATGGTAATAGGAAGAAACCTTGAGAGGAACCAGACTCAACAGGGAACCCATCCTCATCTGGGTGAAACAGAAAGCAGTAAATGATCTGCATTTATACAGTGTGTAGGGTGGGAGGCAGTTCAGCTATAATAGCTGATGTTAATTGATGTTAATATGGAGTCCAGGTAGTTATTGAAGACCCAGGTAGACTTGTAAGAAGTTCCAGTCATGAACTATCGAACTGTCAAGTCCCCAGAGAAACAGTTGCCAACACCAGTCAAGGCCAGAACCATTTTCTAGGTAGAGAGAATCATTCCCAGACACCAGACGCATCCCAGAGAGACACACGGGGCATCCATGTGACGAGATCTTCAGCCAGAAGCGGGGCACCAGGATGGGTCAGACAGGTCTGGAGGGCAGAGGGAGTCTGGATCACTGGCAGCTCAGGAACGACATGTGTAGCTCGACAGAGAGAGAGAGAAAGAGTGAAAGGGGGGGACAGGAGGAGAGAGGAAAAAGAAAGAGGGGGGGAAAGAGAAGAAGAGGAGAGATGGCAGTTAGGTATGGTCACAGTCACACAATGTATAATGTGAATGTATATTAACTGTAGAGTGCAAGCAGAGACTCCGGCAGGACTAACTATGACAGCATAACTAAAAGGGAGAGCCAGAAGGAAACACAAACATGAGGGCTTCCTGACATGTAAAGCAAACAATCACCTCACCGTCAGCAAACCTTAGTGATCAATGAGAGTGAGGAAGACAGCATCCAAACATACCAGTTCACCATAATACTCTACGTCCATGAGTCCCCCAGATCTGCTCCTTTACCTATGGCAAATCTATTTATAAAAATGCTTGGCTAAATAAATAGGTTTTTAGCCTGGACTTAAACACTGAGACTGTGTCTGAGTCCCGAACACTATTTGGAAGACTATTCCATAACTTTGGGGCTTTATAAGAAAAAGCTCTGCCCCCAGCTGTATTTTTCATAATACGCGGTACTGACAAGCAGCCTGCATCCTTTGATCGAAGTAGGCGTGGCGGATCGTAAGACACTAGCATTTCGCTCAGGTACTGCGGCGCGAGACCATTTAATGCTTTATATGTCAAGAGTAGTATTTTAAAATCAATGCGAAATTTCACAGGGAGCCAATGGAGTGAAGATAAAATAGGGGTGATGTGCTCATATCTTCTGGTTCTGGTGAGGACTCTCGCTGCTGCATTCTGGACTAGCTGAAGCTTATTTATGCATCTAGCTGAACAACCAGACAGTAAGGCATTACAATAGTCCAACCTAGAGGTGATAAAAGCATGAACTAGTTTTTCTGCGTCGTTTAGCGACAATAAATTTCTTATTCTGGCAATATTTCTGAGGTGAAAGAATGCTATCCTGGTAATATTATCTACATGTGCTTCAAATGAAAGGCTGGAATCAATAATCACACCAAGGTCTTTCACTGTTGCATTTGATGGAACAGAAAGGCCATCTAAAGTTACGGTGTGATCTAAAATTTTACTCCTAGCTGTATGCGGTCCTATGACTAGAACTTCTGTCTTATCCGGATTTAGCAGAAGGAAGTTAATTAGCATCCAATTTCTTATGTCCTGCACACATTGCTCAATTTTAGTAAGCTGTTTTTTCTCATCAGGTTTTGCTGAGACATATAACTGTGTATCGTCAGCATAACAATGAAAACTAATACCATGCTTACGGATTATGTTGCCCAGAGGAAGCATGTAAAGGGAAAAAAGCAGTGGACCTAAAACTAAACCCTGCGGAACGCCAAACTCCACTAGAGAACATGCAGAATAATCACCATTTAAGTCTACATACTGATAACGATGGGTCAGATAGGATCTGAGCCAGGAGAGGGCTGTACCCTTAATTCCCACTACATTTTCTAATCTGTGAAGAAGAATAGCGTGATCAACAGTGTCAAAAGCTGCACTGAGGTCAAGTAATACAAGCATAGTTACACAACCCTGATCAGAGGCCAATAGAATGTCATTTACTACTTTAACGAGCGCTGTCTCTGTACTGTGATGAGGCCTAAATCCTGACTGATACAGTTCATGTATGCTATTTCTATGTATATATGAGCATAGCTGCTCCGCTACTATCTTTTCCAGGATCTTAGAGATAAAGGGGAGGTTTGATATTGGTCTGTAACTGGACAGCTGACAGGGGTCGAGGTCAGGTTTCTTAATTATTGGTTTGATAACTGCTAATTTAAAAGATTTTGGAACATATCCAATGCTGAGTGAAGAATTAATTATTCTCAACAGGGGTTCTATTATTGCTGGTACTATCTGTTTAAGAAAATGTGTCGGTACAGGATCTAATATACAGGTTGATGAATTTGAAGAAGAGATGAGTGAAATTAGTTCATTCTCTTCAAGGGGAGTAAAGTATTCTAGGTTCTGGTCTACTCAACAGAACATTATCACATACCATATTAATAATATAATTACTGCAATACTACTTCCCAATAATATATGTAATACAAGATTACATACAATAATACAATATTACATAAACAATACTAGATGATTGTGCAATACTTACAAGTGGCCCTGAGTCATATTCTTATGGTACTTACTGTTTTAAGAACTTTTTTTTTTTTTTAAGATTATTATTATTATTATTTATTACCTTTATTCTTTATTACCTTTCTTAGTTAACAACTGTGAGCACCTGTAACCGAGCATAAGCAATTTTCCTCTGGGATTTATAAAGTTATATGAATCTTGAATCTTGAATGTACGTCAGAGTGTCCAAGACGTCGTGGCCTTGCGCCGCGAGGTGGCGGAGCTCCGGCAGGAAAACGCTGTTGCTGACGTGGCGAGCCGCCCCCCCCGTCGCTGCGGCCGCAGCGCCGCATCAAACCCCCCCCCCCGGATGTCTTTCTAGCTCTACCGGATAAATGGGACGGCACGGACGTAAGATGTAGTGTGTTCTTGACAGCGCTAGATCTGGTGTTTGAGTTCAACGCCACCAAGTACTCCACCGACCGGCTTCGCATTGCTCTTCTCGTCTCGTTGTTGTCCGAACAGGCAGCTGAGTGGGCCACGGCAGTCCTTAGAGCAGACACCGATACCGCCCATTCCTACAATGAGTTCACCAGCCAGCTTAGACTTACCTTTGAACATCCTGCGGGCGAGGTGGAGACCGACACAAAGCTTTACCACCTGCGGCAGGGGGGATTGTCCGTGAGTCGCTATCCCGCTGAATTCTGCACCCTCGCAGTACAGACATCCTGGGGAGACTCCGTGCTCCGGACATCCTACTACGAGGGACTGGCTTCGCGCATCAAGGACAAACTGGCCGGACGAGAACTCCCCACCACACTGGAGGGCCTAATCCAGCTCGCCCTCCACATCGACCAGCACCTCCTCTCTCGTCCGAAGCCAGCCCTGAGGACCCTGCCGCCAGCTCTGACCTACGCCCACACGTCACCTCGACCATCCACCACCTTCACTCCCGCCATCATCGAACCCGTCGGATCTCGACCTTCTGCCACAGGCTATGGAGGAGTACGTCGCCAACGCCCTGCGCCACAGTACCATCCGGCCCTCCTCCTCACCAGCCGCCGCGGGGTTTTTCTTCGTCAAGAAGAAAGGGGGCGAACTTCGCCCGTGTGTCGACTATCGGGGGCTAAACAAGATCACAATAAAGAACCGACACCCGCTGCCACTCACCAACTCTGCCCGGACGCCCTCTCTGGTGCCACCATTTTCACGAAGTTGGACCTCCGGAGCGCCTACAACTTGGTGCGTATCAGAGAGGGCGATGAGTGGAAGACAGCGTTCATCACACCCACTGGACACTACGAGAGCCTGGTCATACCATTTGGACTCTGCAACGCACCCTCGGCCTTCCAACAATTTATCAATGATGTCCTCAGAGACATGCTGGGCCGATGGGTGTTCGTCTACCTAGAGGATATCCTCATTTATTCCCATAACTCCAAGGAACACATCCAACACGTTCGGGCGGTTCTTAAGAGATTGCTCGCTCACCAACTGTACTGGAAGCTGGAAAAATGTGTCTTCCACAAGCACTCCACCACGTTCCTGGGTTTTGTCATCTCGCCCCAGGGTGTGGCCATGGATCCACAGAAGCTCGAAGTTGTGCGTCACTGGCCCCTACCCAGGACCCTCAAACAGCTTTAACGTTTTCTGGGGTTTGCGAACTTCTATCGTCGCTTTATCCGGGGCTACAGTACAGTTGCAGCACCATTAACTGCTTTGACCAGGCCCTCGCTTCACCCGGTTCGTCTTACACCTGCCGCCATCTCCTCCTTTCAAGATCTGTGTCATCGTTTCACCACCGCTCCCATCCTTCTCCACCCAGACGCCAACCAACCTTTCGTTGTGGAGGTGGAGGCGTCGGATGTGGGCGCCGGCGCCGTTCTCTCCCAACGAGGTCCAGACCAGAAACTGCACCCGTGTGGTTTCTTCTCCAAGAAATTCAACCCCACTCAGCAGCGATACGGGGCAGGGGACAGCGAACTGCTGGGCATAAAGTGGGCCTTGGAGGAATAGCGTCACTGGCTCCAGTGCGCCATTGAGCCGTTCATCGTCTGGACCGACCATCAGAACCTCATCACCATCAGGAACCTAAGACAGCTAAATTCACGACAGGCACGGTGGGCTCTCTTTTTCGAACAGTACGACTTCCATTTGTCGTACCGCCCGGGGTCCAAGAACACCAAGGCCAAGGCACTTTCAAGACAGTACGACGAAGACCTTCCCCGGGCGGATCCCGTGCCTGTCATTCCCTCTTCCCGGATCATCGCACCTCTTCAGTGGAACTTGGACACAAGGGTCCGCCAGGCACAGGCAGCAGAGGCCGGGCCGGCAGGCGTGCCGCCTGGACGACTCTACGTACCTCAGAGCGTGAGATCAGACGTCCTCCAATGGGGCCACTCCTCCTCGGTCGCCGGACACCAAGCGACCCGGAGGACCCTCTCATTCATCCGACAGGCGTTCTGGTGGCCATCAATGAGAAGGGACATCATTAAGTTCATTCAGGCATGCCCGGTTTGCGCCAGGGCCAAGGACACCAATCAGCCATCCCCGGGAGAGCTCCAACCACTTCCTGTTCCTCGACGGCCCTGGACGCACATCGCCCTGGACTTCATCACGGGCCTGCATGGGTTCCCCAAAGACATCGTCTCGGACAGGGGGCCCCAGTTCACAGTCTTTCCCTTGCTCCCCAATTGTGAGAGTCCTTAAACTAACTGCGTGATTATCCTGCCTATTCGTGTCACTCCGCGTTTGGGTTTACCAGTCACGCTACACAGGGCTAACCGCTAAAGCTACGTCTTCTGGTCACTTCAGGTTAGTTCTTGACAATAAGTCTAAAAAAAAATTAATTAGACTATAAAAAATTATTCTGCATCTATTTTTAGGCATGCCAGCTACCACTTTTCATTTAGAAGTTTTTCAATACATATCTTATTGTGCTCACGTGATATCAAGCATTTTTTGAACCTATGGAGGTTTTGAGCTGTACACACCTGCATTCTCGCCTAAACAACTCTTAAAACTATACTTTGTCACACAATAAAAGTAATATTTCGAACAGGCTGCCAATTGAAGAAACCAAAGAATAAAGAATAAACCAGTGGTTGAGTCAAAATAACTCAACCAGGTGTTAAATTGTAAATGACTTACTACATCTCATTTGACCAAATATAAGCAGAACAACAATGTGTACCTGAAATAACCCAGAATTTTGACCCAGCATAAACAACCCTACAGTGTGTTTACAGAAACAACACAGCATTGTTTAGAGTCTTTTAAGTTATTCTACTGTTCTATTTTAAAAGTCTATTTTGCAGTTATTTTTATACTTAAAGTTTGGTGTCTTTAAATGTAATTGTTTTAAATAACAGAGATACACTATATAACAGTTCATTCTTTGTACAAATGAACAAAGTCAGCTAGTGAACTTGATCATCTGTCTAAACATTCAACCAATGTGCCCTTTCAAAAGCTACACTCAATGCTGCGTGAAAATGCTATGGGAACATCTTTGTGTGTTGCCAGTTGTGAAGCATGTGTGTATAAAACACGGTTATATAATTTAGCGTTTTTAACTCCGGATCCGAGCTGGTCGAGTGAGATCCTGAGGAAGAACAAAGGATGCGACGCTAAGCGGCGGCCCTGAGGGAAATGAGCCGGCGTCAGGACAGACTGAGAGCTTGGCACACCGCACAACTCTGCCTAGCATCCTGCTCGCCAATGTCCAGTCACTGGAGAACAAGCTTGATGACCTCAGGGCAAGGATAAAGTTCCAGAGAGACATTCGGGACTGCAATCTCCTCTGCTTCACCGAGACATGGCTAAACCCAGTGGCGCCGGACCATGCCACCCAGCCGGCCGAGTTTTTCTCGGTTCACCGCATGGACAGGACACGGGACTTGGGGAAGTTAAGGGGAGGCGACGTGTGTTAAATGGTGAACAGCAGCTGGTGCAACAGCGCGAGTGTTGTTCCTCTTACACGCTCCTGCACACCAAACCTGGAACTACTGTCCATTACAGATGTGGCCATTAAGACTGCACGTGTTTTCTCATGAGATGCCGCAATTTAACGCCGGTGTGCCGCGACTTGCCGTAAGCAACATTTGGGAATTTAAATAAATGTATTGTCCTTCACTAAATATCCGCCAGATGGCGCATGGAAGGACTTTAAAAGCCAGACCAAGTACGACAGAAAATTGTGTGTAATTAGTTAGCCTAAAACAATATTGTCTCCAATGCTAAAGCAAACATGAATTTGCATTTAAATGTTGTCTGGCATTGTAAGCACACGCAGTGACACTAAAAGAACAATAGGATTAATAGGAATAGGCACTAAAGGCACACCAATTTAGGCACTAAAGAGGAGGATTTTAATTTAGACTATAAAAAAATTTACCTGCGTCTATTTTTAGGCGTGCCAGCTGCCACTTTTTAGTCTTATAATGCCCACATGACATGCTGGTACAGAGCTGGACATAGCTCATCCATGCCAATGATCCCGGGTTTTCACCCTGCGCTATAAAATACGAGTACGACGGCCATCCACGGACAGCAGCTCCTGCCTCCGTCCGCTCGCGCTGGCTCTTCTTTGAAGTCCCTGGGGCGCGTTCCAATTTCCCCGTTTGCATGCCGCACTTCCGCGTTGTGTGCGCGCGTCTCACTCACACCGCGTAGTAAAATCCACTGTAAACCAACAAACCCCGAGTATTTTATAGCGCAGATGAACCCGGGATCATTAGCAAGGAGAGCTCTTCTTCAATATTCGTGCTTAATTCCGCAGCCCCGCTTCTTCGCATATCTGAAGGAGAGGCCGCCTAACTAGTGAGCGAGGAGCGATATTGATTTGGGCGCACGCCGTGACAGGCTGAAAAAAAACTATTGTCCTCAAAAATGTAACAGATGAGGACTCTGATTAATGTGCAAAAACTATATAATAAAACTATATAAGATTACATGCCTTTATAAGACTCAACTTTTATTTAAGCGCACTCACAATAACGAAAAAACGTGATTTTATAAATGTTTGAAAGCAAATAAGCTGCGCTGTTCTGTATTGTTTTTGGTGAACTTGAGCGCGTCAGAAAATGAACGCAAACGTTTTTATAAATGGTCAGAGTCAGTCTGCTTGCTGTTTTCCCAACGCGTTCATAATCATTAGTCTACTTCTGCCGGTGTGCTCTGGAAAACTCCATGCATGCGGCTGAGCGCTGATTAAAACTATGGAGTAAATTAAAGAGGAGAATCACAATGCCGAATTAAAGTCCTGAGCCCAAACCTCATTTAAATTAAATTAACAAATACTATAAGTAAAAAAAAAACAATAGCCCACGTTTAGAAACCGTTTATAAATTCTTTCCGACATGAGTTGGCCCGGTGTTATGCGCAGAGTGCCGGGAGATTTCCTGAAGCTCCGAAATCACTGGGGCATTTTTTCTAAATAGATGCTTTAATAACTGATGGAGGTTTTGAGCTGTATACACACGCAGTTTTGAGGGGTTTAAATCGAATTAGTCCGAGCAGACCTACATGAAAGGTGAGAAGTGAGTAACTGCGCGTGCTGTCGCGGTGTATATACTGTACAACACGCGTTTATCAACCTTTTGATAAAAACGCTGCCTTTTGTAAAGTGAAAGTACTTTACAAAAGACAAACTGCTTTATTTTAGTCATGAATTCACAATCACATCACATTACAGCTATTATTTCCAGCCGTGGTTAAATAATGTTAGAAATAATTATTAAATGCTGGACACAAACAGCAAATATGATAATTATTATAAAAAGCCCGAAAAAGTTTGTGGTAATAAGATAATATTTACTTAATAATATAATATATAGTTCATTCATGTTTTCTAATGATGTCGACACATTTTTTACGTTTTAAATGAGATATGTTGGCATATTCACGAATCAGGACATTCACATAGTTAAGACTATCAGATAGCCTACTATCAGGAAATTAAATTAATTTCAACACCATGTAAACCGAGACATTGCCATGTCTTTCACTGTTTTGTCCCTGTTAAAACATTACAAAAAATATATAAGAAACTTATTAAGAATTTTAAAGCACGAATTTGGGCATCTCATTTCATCATTATGAAAATAATATGAAGCACATATACACACATTTATCATGAAAGATTTGTTGTAAAGCAAAATAAAATTCATGTTTGCTTCAGCATTGGGAACAATATTGTTTTAGACTAAGTAATTATACACAATTCTTCGTTGTACAGTACTTGGTCCGGCGTTTAAATAAAATCCTTCCATGCGCCATCTGGCGGATATTCAGTGAAGCACAACACATTTATTTAAATTCCCGAATGTTGCTTACGGCAAGTCGCGGCGCGCCGCGCGCTAAATTGAGGCATCCCGCGGAAAAACAAACGCAGTCTTACTGACCACATCTGTATATGTGCTTCATAGTATTTTCACAATGATGAAATGAGATGCCCAAATTTGTGCTTTAAAAGTTTCTTACAAACAGTAGTTTTTTGTAATGTCTCAGGAACAAAACAATGAAAGACATGGCAATGCCTCGGTTTAAATGGTCTTGAAATTAATTTAATTTCCTGATAGTAGGCGATCTGACTATGCGAATGTCCTAATTTGTGAGTATCTTATTTAAAACGTAAAAATGTGTCGCCATCATGAATGAACAAAATATATATATATATATATATATATATACTTCGATCATATTAAGTATATATTCACAAAGTGCTTTGGGCTTTTTAGAATAATAATAAGCATGCTTTTAGCTGTTTGTGTCCAGCATTGAAGTATTATTTCATCCATTACTTGACCAGGGCTGGAAATTATAGCTGAAATGTGATTGTGGATTTATGACTGAAATTATTCAGTCATATGGGAATTTATGACTGACGTGGCTCGTACTTTCACTTTACAAAAGGCAGCATTTTTATTAAAAGGCTGATAATGTAGACGCGTGTTGTACAGCATATACAACGCGACAGCGCGCTCAGTTATTGTCATCCCTTTTCTCACCATGGGGTAGATCAGACTTCATAAGTACTTTGAGTGTAATTCACAAATTTACTGAATATATTATGTTTTTATGTATATACAGTATGTGTTTGTATGTGAATACATTATATAAGTGTTTGTGCGCGCGTCTCATATGTGACATTCATATAAAATGCAATTCATGCTGTGTATGTTGTTAAAGTATTTGTGGATATGTATGTAACAACGCGGCTTGCGCGAGGGGCAGAGCCGCGCATAAACCGTTCAGAATGGGCCGGGTCGTGTTACCGAGACACTCCGTGTGATCATTCGGTCGCACCAGTAAAAGGTGTCAGGGCCAAAGACAAAGCGCGCTTGAACATAATGCAGTAACTCTATTTATTTGAACACGGTAAAGGTGCTAATGTTTCGTACATTCCTTTATTCGTCCTTTCTGTTTGTGCTTAGGTTTCACTGTTTTCCATATACTGTACATACAACGTTTGGACAACGATGTTCCGGAAGCGATGTTAAATTAGGAGAATTTTGTTAAACACAATTTTGTTTCAATAAAGTTTTATTAAATATAGAATATTTTTTTATGTTTTGCTGGCGAAATACATTTTAGGCAGAGACGTCTGCTCGGTCTTGTTAAATTGTTTTAAACCCCTTATTTCTGCAAATTCCCCCATCAGCAACAAACGGTTTAATAACTTCACACTTTCGATTGTACTTTTAAAATGTAACCTACGTATCTACAGAATAAGAATATTTAACTACTTCAGTAGTGAATGAGAAATTTGGTCGGTCTGGCTTTTAGATAAGGTTCTTATTTGATATAATTCTATTATTTAATTAAGTATCTTATTGTAAATATGATTCTTATCCTCTATATTCTTGTCGAGTATAGTCCTTTAGAGCAAGCACTGTGTCAGAAGATTCTGCGGAATCGCTTTTCACCTTTCTGTAGATGTGAATTTATCAAACTGTGTGCGCTGTTGCCAAATACTGTAAGGGGTTTAGATGAATTAACAAGACAGAGCGGATGTTTATGCCTAAAATAGATAGGTTTAAATAGATAGATTAATGATAGCAATTAAATCAGACTTAATAGTTGGATTTTATACTTTTCTTTTTATTTACTGTATGGACAGTCACATTATGCTTCCTCTATGTTATTTATCTCTCTATATATTCTCTAATTATGACTTGAATAAATCGCCTCACATCGGAGTGCGCTGGCGTGTTGGAAAAGCCAACGTTTACTGTAACTATCGAGTAGCCTATATAAGTGCAAGTCGCTGGTTTATACACGCCGATAAATGAATTTAAGATGGATTTTAAAGCATATTTTTTAGGCCTAAATATTCGTTTTAATTAATGGCCAGGTGTATTACGAAGTTGTTCTCTGCACGCTGTATCTGCATGGAGAGATTGTGTGTGTGTGCACGGAGAGTTTGTGTGTGTGTGCACGGAGAGTTTGTGTGTGTGTTTGTGACGTTATCTTCTCCTTCATACATGCTTCCAACCAACCAACCAACCAACCCTGGCCTCCAAACTCAGAAGCTAAGTGTCAAAGCCGATAACTGCTCCTTTGATCTGCTCGTTACGGCGGGGCGCCGACTGCTGATCAGCGTATAGTAACCTGTACAAGCCAAGCTCCTCCCCAAACACAGTGTAAGATAACTATTTACACTAACCATTAAAATGTTTAGAATTTAATTAAACACAAATATATAAATTAGACTTTGTTTATACATAATATTTTTATTATACCGTATATAAACTCATGCTAGGGTACTTTTACTACGCTGAAGTACCATTTAAAGCTATTTATTCATTTCTTTTTTATTTGCTTACTGTACTTACTTACTTAATTACTTACTAACTAGAGAACGCTTTAGTAAAGAGCTCTAAAACAACTGTAATACGAATGACAATGGATTATTACAGAACGTGCGAGTTGACGCCCATGCACCAATCACTAACCATTAAAATGTTGTATTTGAATTAAAATGGCACTTATATATTTGTGTTTAACTAAATTCTTAAAGCGTCGTGTTCACCCATGGGTTTACTGCATAAACACTGTTTTTTGCATTGAGTTTAATCATGCAGCACTTTTAGTATTTATAGCAAAAGCAACCCAACAGTGTGATCAAAGTACCCGAAATAACACTGAATTTATAGCACAACCCAACGATATTTAAAGCACATAAACACAATAAAACAATATTGCATGGGTGCGTTGTAACAAAGAAAGAGAGAAGAATCATAGAAAGAGAGAAGAAAATGAAGAATAAATACATATCAGTAATTACAGTTTAAGCTCGACACGTTTATGAGCTCCATCGCTTGCTGTCAATGGGCGCCTAAGAAAGAGAGAACACGTTTTCGGCTTCAGTAGACACACAATACTTCAGACTGAAACACGACTGCCCCCTACAGGTAATGAAGGGCATTTTCACAGCTTGGGATCCCATTTCTCGAAACGTGCGTTTTTAATGGCCAGATCTGTATTAGAGCCTGCGTGTGTCCTTAAGCCTGTGTTTCGCCACAGGGCTTAGGCTATGTGTCTTTAAGCCTGTGTTTCGCCACAGGGCGTATGCTTGGTGTAACAGGTATTGGAGCCTGTCTGTGTCCCTAAGCCTGTGTCTTGCCAGAGAGCCCATGTTTCACCCTATGTTTGAGTACTGTTTGGGTTTGTTGTTTCTTTGTTTGTTTTGTGTCATTATTTTTTATATGCTGTGACTGCCCTTATTAAAAGACTCTTTTTGTTTACAAAACCCCTCTGCGTTTATGCCTGCTCTTTCCGCCCACAGTGACAACATCCGCCATTACACCCCGATCACGACAGTTGTCTTATTTTGTCGTTGAAATTTGAAATAGTTTTCTCACTTGTAATCATTAATGCTCATTTTATACATAACCTAAAATAAACCTACCTAAACCAGGGGAAATGTCCCTGAAAGATGAGTGTAATCACATGTCAAGAAAAACTCAGGTTATCAAAACCAATCAAGGTAAAAAATCACGGGACCAGCTAGTTAGGCTAAGGGTTCTGTCACTCGCTCGATCAGATCAGTTTAAAATGGTTAGCTGGTATAACCATAGCAAGAAACAGTACTGCTAAAGCATGTCAGCAAATTTTGACAATGAAAGAAGAAAAGTAACTGTAAAGTTAAGAATGTAGGGATAAAAAAGAGAAAGGCAAGATTCAGATGTTAGCCATGCTCATATTGAAGTGCATAAACTGTCATCTTGAATAAGCAGGGATAGTGCAATATCTCTCTCTCTCTCTCTCTCTCTCTCTGCGCATGCGCTGGGTGTGAGAAAGCGCGTGGAAGACTGTTTGGCGTCTTGCCAGATTTTCAGAAAAAACTTTCCGTTTTCTTTAACCCCCATTTCTTTATTTATTTCTTTATTTATTTTTTATGTATTTATTTCCCCTTAATCATTATTTAGCGAATGCGTTTTAAAAGACATTTAGTTTAAAACTTCATAGTAAGAGAGAGAGCGGGGCACCATGGCCTCTGAGGCCGGTGGGGAAAGTTTGTCTCTCCGTAATGGTGTCAGGTGTGTCACGGACAATGGGGTACTGGTGGAGGAGGTACTGTTAGCGGTGGGAGAGCAGGTCGGGTGCGACAACATCTACTCAGCCTCCCGGATGAACAAAGCGGTGGTGGTGTTTGTGAAAAAGACGAGCCTCGTGAGTGCGCTGATTAAGAGCGGAATAACCGTGAGAGGATCTGCGGTCCAGGTCACCCCTCTGTCGGCCCCCGCGACAAGAGTGGTGATCTCTAATGTGCCTCCGTTTATACAGGACGAGGTGATCATGAGGAAGCTGGCCCGATTCGGGAGGTTCGTCAGCCCCATGAGAGCCATCCCGCTCGGGTGTAAGAGCTCCAGCGTAAGACACGTCCTGTCCTTCAGGAGACAGGTCCTGATGGTTTTAAACAACCAGGAAGGAACACTGAATGTAAACTTTAATTGCAAAGCGGGGGACAGCAGCTACACCGTCTTCGCCACCACAGAGCCGCTGAGGTGCTTTGAGTGCGGGGACATCGGACACAAGAGGCTGAGCTGTCCACACGGAGCCGCGCAGCCGGGGAGCTCAGGGGGCGACTCGGCCCGGAAACAGCAGCAGCAGCGCGGGGACAGTCAGCCGGAAAACACCAAGGAGTCCGAGTCCGCCGCGGGCCTCAGCGACACACCCGAGCCAGCACTCATGGAGGTCAGTCATACACACACCGCCACCACAGAGACACACACCGCGCCCGGCGATGACCCGAACATCGCCACTACTGTACACAGCGAGAGTAAACATCCCGACCCGTGTACAGTAGTCAGCACTGACCACGCCCCCAATGCTGACCACGCCCCCAACACCAGCACCGGAGAGGCACAGGAACCTCAAACCTGCACACCGACACCAAAAGAAAAAACCTCAATAAAACCAAGGAGAAAAAGTGACGAGACGACCATCACTGAACAGAGCAGCAAACGGAAAACCCGCAGCCAAACACTGAACACAACAACACAGGACACAGAAGAAGCAGGATGCAGCACCGCACACACACACACAGAACCACAAGGAGACACAGAGGAACAAATAAACCAATTCTTACAGTTAACCGAAAAAGAAAAAAGACAAGTGATCAATAAACTATTCCCGGGAGACAAAAAAAAAATTAAAAAAAATCTCACATCAGCAAACAGGACAAATTACATGTAAATAAACCAGACTATGAAAACATAACAGTGCGACACAAAATTTTAAAAGACGTTGGATTTGTTGGTGGGGTGGAGGGTCACGGGGTTTTCCTTAAAAAAAAAACAAAAAAAACCCCGAATGTACATATGTTAATACTTTGTGTATGTATGTGTGTGCGTATGTGTATGTAAGTATGTATGTACACGTAATTGTATGTGTGTGTGTGTGTGTATGTATGTGTGTATATGTATATATATATTTGTATATATAATTGTAAAACAGTAAATTTATCAATTTGTTATAATAAAGTGAGTTAAAATCTCTCTCTCTCTCTCTCTCTCTCTCTCTCTGTCATTTGTATCTGTACATATGGATGCATGAGTGTATGTGAATGATTGTATGTGAATCGTTAACATTATATTTACTTAAGTAACTTTTGAAAAAAAAAAATACTTCTATGAGTACTTTTTCCTGCACCATACTTTTTACTTTTACTTGAGTAACTTCATGAAGAAGAAACGTTACTCTTACATTCGGCTACACTCGACTTGTTACTTTTCCAACCATTTATTGGACACATTAGATATTTTTTGTTTTTGCCAGAGAAATGCAGCTGGTGGATCTACCACGTGACTGTTTCACCAATCAGATGTAGCAACAATAATCACATAAATCCGTTGGACCAATTAGCCGCAAAACCAATAACCGCATGGAGTCAAATGGCCACACAGAAGGCAGGGGTCGGGGGAGGGTTGTCTTCAGCAATGGTAGACAGTGAAGCAAACATGTTGCGGTTAGTTTAGCGGTTTTATTTAATGTTGCAATCTTAACATTTAATTAGAAAATAAAGCTAGATGCTTAAAAATATAAGTTTCTTACATTTGTTCTGCTGGACACAGTTCATGGTAAAGTGAGGCCTCTTGTACATGTTCTAATGTTATTTGTTATCTGCTGAGGCATTTGCAGGGCAACTGAACATACAGTATATCTTACACAGGAAATAGTTTACACTGTTCAAACATCCATGTGTTACCTACAGTAGGTATTTATTTCAAAAGCTTTATATTGTTTTATATTGAGATTGGGACATTTGTATTTCTTATTCCTTAATTTGATATTTTGTACAGATATTTCATTTTTTTTCGTTTAATTTTTTTAATTTTATTGATTTTATCTGCTTACATACTTTCTAAAAAAAAATAATCAGACATTGTGATGAAACAGTTACTCAGTACTTGAGGAGGCTTTTCACCGAATACTTACTTGGGTGATATTTCAGATTACTACTTTTTACTTCTAGTTGAGTTTTACTGCACCATACTTTTTATTTTGAAGTACAGATACTTTTACTTGAGTAGATTTTTTGGCTACTCTACCCACCTCTGTTCAGAAGTAACACTCCTGTACTTTAGCACCATATGAACAGTCAACAAAGAACAGAAAGGACAAAGACAGGCTTTCATATACAGGCAAAGATGAGTTGAAACAACAGTAGAGTGTTTATGTTGAGACTGACTTTATTGATAGAAATCTTTACAGATTTTAATATTCTTTTGAAAAAGAAATCAAATCAAATAATCAATGAGGATATCAATAAGGATTATTAAAAGGTAATAATTGAAACAATCCTTTAAGCCAAGCTAACAAAGAAGACATTTTTGATTTGAATGATCTAATAGGTGAGATTCATTATATAAAATTTTCATTACATTTTTAGAATAAACTTTGCAGATTTTGAGGCCCCACCGAGGTTTTTGGCTGATTCAGTCACAGTTACATCTCCAGCAGTGTAAGTGACACCTTTGTAGGTTCCACTGGTTTTAAATTCCAGCACACCACCATTATGGCATGTAATCTTGACTTTGCCCTTGAAGGGGAGATCAACTGGAGCCTGGCCAAGTGTGATGTCCACATCCACGGTTTTACCTGGAAGGACTTGAACAGGAAATGAGTAATGCTCCATTCTCTCTTCACTCATCTCTGAAGCATATGTACCATCAACACTAAGTATGAAAACATAGTTTGATTTTTTCTTTGCAATCAGTGGGATTCCTGCGTTCACTTCCAGAGTGTATGTCAACTCCAATTTTCCGGTAACTGACCAGAAGGATTTCTGTGTTATTTTTTGGGAGGTTTCACTTTTGTATTCTTGAGTTAGAGAAGTATCATTGTGGTAGGTCATGGATTTGATTTCCCTGACATTCACTTTGGGTATCACTTCCTTAAGTGTAGGATACTCAACATCTGTAAGCTTAGTAGACTCGATCGTGTTAATGAATATGAAGCCGAAGCAATCAATATCTGAACCTGAACGCCCTGTGATTCCCATGCAGATCCCAGAAGCAACATCAACTGGAACTTCTTGATTCAACCCTTCACTTCTCTGCTTTACATAGAACTCCCTGGAGTGAGTTGTTTTGAATTTGATGGCACCCAGACGTGTTCCCCTTGAATTTGCCCATAGTGAAAGGGAGGTAAAATGCTCTCCATCTTCAAATATAAACTCTTTAACATCCCCAGCAGGTACACCAAACTGCTTGGACTGGCCATCAGTAAGGCAGACCTTTATGGCCTTCACTTGCCAGTCACCGAGCCACACGCAGATCTTTTGCAATGTGGATCCATTTTCAGTGCCATTAAAATTAAAGGGGTTTCCTCCATTCGCACCAACTGCAACTACATCTGCCAGGGCTGACATTATCTTGAGCTTAACCTTCAAAAAGAAAACAGACAATTAGTTGTATTAAGGTCATTTTTAATAATTATTATTTTTTAAAATAAATAATCAAAAGCTACTGTCAATATTATTTTATGATTCAGATCATAAAGTGTTTTCAGCCGACTGTTTATTTAATTAATTTATTCTTACTAACGGCCAATACGTTCTTTTGGAATAAAACCAGTCATTCATTCATAATATATGCAAATGCTTTACATAAAGTTAATTAACCTTAACTAAAATGAACAAATTACTTGTAACTTCTATCTCACACCACTAAAAGGTAGATAGTACCAAAGTACCAATATATATTTTGGGTAGACCAGTATGGCCATCTTTAAACAAAATGGCCGCAGCAAAATTATTCCATCGCACAATTTAAGCCATAAATGAGACCCAAGTTGTGATTCTAATCTATTCTTATTGGTAACCATAATTTAAAATTTCTTTAAAGTTGTTAAAATTGCACCTAATCAATAAAAACCTCACACCAAGTAATAATAGAAAACATAAAAGAATGAATAGATTGCAATAAATTGTTTAATATTGCTACTGTATCCAACTAAATACATTTCCCTTGCAAACGACTTATAGATGTTTTTTATAATTAATTTATTTTGGATTAATAAATCAATTTAACTAATTAACGTTTTCATACATAGGAATTTTTGGCGATGAACCTTGATATTCCACCATGTGCTGGCAATGGCAGGGACGAAAGCAAAGATTGCATGGAAGTCGACATATTCATGTAATTTCCATGATTAATCTCCTAGACACGTCAGTGCAGCCCTATACTTGGGTTATTTGAAGCTGTTGTGCTCTTTCTATCCTGTCTGGTCAGCATCCTCACAAACCTCTGCCTAATTTTATTGATTTCTTTCATGAACATTGTAACCAATTACATAAACAGTACATTACATGTAAAACAATAAAATATGCACAGATTTAAAACAGTAAATTTATGCATGAACTATTAATAAAACATATAAATAAGACACAAACAACTGAGGCGCACATTGTGCACATTTCATCGCTCCAAACCCCTCTGGAAAGCTACAGCTTCTGAATGTTATTTCTTGGAGAAATAATAAGAGAAATTACCCCCACTGAGTATCTACCTCTGCTGTGTCGTCAACTACAATTCCATTAGGAAGGGCCTGTCATAAAACGATTAAAGACCATTATGTGACGTGAACTGGCGGTCACTTTATTTGTAGCTAAATTATTTTTATTTGTAAATGTTCTTCTTTATAAGGGCCACAGGAAGACCTTCACAAAATTAAATAAAAAAGGTAGATCACATTCTCTCTCCCCCTGTCTCTCTCTCTCTCACACAGACACACAACAATTACTATGCTTTTTATCTTTATTAATGGTTTTTGCACTGCTCACCTTTTGTCTTTTTAGAATTTCTGCAGTTTACCTCAGTCTCTGTCCTCTTATGACTCTTGTTGGCCCTGGGGGTGAAAAAGTATGAGCAATGGTACAGTTGTTAGCATTTACATACACTACTGCATTCAATTGTACAGACACAAAAGACAGGGAGAGAGAGAGAAAGAGAGAGAGAGAGATTGCACTATCCTCGCTTATTCAAGATGACAGTTTATGCACTTCAATATGAGCATGGCTAACATCTGAATCTTGCCTTTCTCTTTTTTATCTCTACATTCTTGAATTTACAGTTACTTTTCTTTTTTAATTGTTAAAATTAGCGGACATGCTTTGGCAATACTGTTTCTTGCTATGGTTTCGCCAGAGAACCTTTTTTTACTTGATCTGATTGAGCGAGTGACAGAACCCTTAGCCTGACTAGCTAGTCCTGTGATTTTTCACCCTGATTGATTTTAATAACCAGTTTGCATTTTTCTTGACATGTGATTACACTCGTCTTCCAGGGACATTTCGCCTGGTTTAGGTTTATTTTAGGTCATGTAAAAAAAAATTTTAGTGATTACAAGTGACAAAACAATTTCAAATTTCAATGACACAAAAAGAAAATGAAATAAATGAATATATAAAACAGTCAATATATGTTATGTTGCTTAAGTTACTGTAATAGGGCTGTGTTTAGAGATTAACTATTCATGCCTAGCAAATATTTATTACTGAAATTTAGCATTTATCATGTCCATATTCAGACCTCAGAAGTAACTCATTCACTATGGTTAAATGCAGCAGTGTTTTATTTCACTTATGCTGCAACAATTTGCATTACTGGTGTTATTATTTATTTATTTACTCAATTAAGAATTATAGAAAATGCTACAAAAAAAAAAAATGTTCAGAGTTTAAAATTCAGAAGTAGTGTGCTATAAATAATTTTACTTAATGGAACCTTAAAATAAAGCATTACTAAATACAGTAAGAGCAAGATTCATGTAAATTGAAGTAATCTACATATACGTTGAATAACAGACATCATGACAATCATCGGATCAAGAATAGCAGGAACACTTACAAGGAAGTCGTCAGAAGCAGGTAGCTAGAAGTAGAAGTTCCTTTTAAACAAGTCTCCTGGAAGATGCCGGTGTAAGGACAGAAGCTAGACATGCCTATTTATAATACTTAAAATGGGTGGGGTTAAACTTTACAACACACTTCCGAAGAAATGGTTATTCAGGGCAAGGGTGGACTATATATGTGAGCATTGGCAATTACTGTAAGTGGAAATCACTTTACATATGGCTCTTACAGATGTTAATTTCCTTAAACCATCAACGAAAACACATTGTTTTATAAAAGTTATAAGGTCTAATAAAACAATGGGACAAAAAGTCACACCCTCTAACATTGCGTTGGGTAGTATTTTGCTTTTGATTATTCACCATGGCATCGTTTCGATAAGCTTATGCATTGTCCCAACACTTATTTCGGTTTAGACTCAACTCAATTTCTCTCCAAGGTCTCGTGTTGATGATGGAAGAATGAAAGAGATAAATGTTGGAATATGTGCATGTCATCAGGGAAGAAAAAAAATAATTCATGGAAAAACCTGGTCATTCAGTATAATCACTTTTTTAAAAGAAGGTCATAGAATATACCTGTCTCTCAGATTATCCTACATCCTGAATTCCAAAAAACTTTAAGCCAATATTTGATTCACAATAGAACATAGAGAACAGGAATGTTTCAACTGAGAAATTTTACACTTTTATCCACTAAATGAGCTCATTTCAAATTTAATGTCTGCCTCAGGTCTCAAAAAAGTTGGGACGGGGGCATATTTACCATGGTGTAGCATCTGCTCTTCCATCCGTTCTGTTCCATTCTTACCTGATATAGGTTTTCAGCTTGTAAGAGTTTGCAGTCGTCTTTGACATACTTTTTGTTTAATGATGCGCCAAATGTTCTTTATAGGAGAAAGACCTGGACTGCAGGCAAGAGAATTCAGCACATGGACTCTTCTACTATGAAGCCATTCTTTTGTAATAGCTGCAGCAGTGTGGTTTTGCATTGTCCTACTGAAATACACAAGGCATTCCCTGAAATGAACGTGATCTAAACCCTTTATAATGTATACCTTTCAAAATTCATAGTGCCTTGCAAAAAATGCAAGCTGCTTATAATGTATCCTTCCTCTTTAGCCCAGAGGACACATCGTCCGTGATTTCCAACAAGATAATCAAATTTGGACTCGCCTGAACATAGAAGACGATGATTTTTTTTTTTTTTTGAAACATTTCATTTTAAATGAGCCTTGGTCCACAGGACATGGCGATTCTGGACCATGTTTACATATGGCCTCCGTTTTGCATCTGCACATGGGAAGGTGGATTGTGTTTGCCAACAGTGACCTTTGGAAGTATTCCTGGGCCCATTTAATGATGTCAACGACACAATCATGCCAATGAGTGTTGTCTGAGCCCATCCAACAAATGTCTTTGGCCATGTCCCTTCAGCACAGAGATTTCTCCAGTTTCTCTGAATCTTTTGATGATGAGATGATGAGATTTGCAAAGCCCTTGACATTTGACATTGAGGAACATTATTTTTAAAGTATTCCACAATCATTTCACACACTCTTTCACAGATTGGAGAGCCTAAAGACAGTACTTACAGTAAGCATTTTTTTACATTGAGTTTTGGACAATTATGGCAATGATTTTAATTTCACTGTTTGTTTTTAAGGCACTACATGGTCTGTCTCTACAGAACATCAGTGACATGATTATTCCATTCAGACAGGGTTCTTCAAATGTGCTAATTAATTACTGCTAACCATTTTACAGTCATGATTATAAACAAGGGTGATGTACATTTTTCAGTAACTTCCTATAGATTGTGGACGATCATACATTTAAGAGGAAGATCAACTTGGACTCTTGAGAATTTTTTAATGTCAGGTGTCTCCTCAGTCATTTAATAATGAATATGCTGTCATGTCATTGTGCTCTTTTAAGTGTTAAATTTCTTTCAGCTTTACAGAACGTAGGTCAGCTTTGACTTTTATAAATGCGCTTTAGAAAAACAGTGAGATGTATAATACTTTCAACTCTCTTTGTAGTTAAGTGATATTCAAATCGTAAAACCATGGATTATTTGCAATGTTTATAAAATTACTTTAAATGTAGGTGTTTCTACACTTAATTTATAAGGAGACAAATTGGAGGAATTTGGGTAGGACTGAAACACAACATTACAGTTAATTGATTCAGAGGACAAAATGCATAAGAATGTTGGCAGTATTGGACCTTACATTATACTTCCAAAGAAAGGTGCGGGGATCCCATAATGTCTTAGCTAAAAGGCATATTACATATATTACACATCAACTGTCACTAAAATTTCCAAGAAGGAATGTTTGTTCTAGTTGCCAAAGGCAGTGACTGGATTCTACAGAAGAATTCAGAAGACACTATCTGTTCTTGAACCATACATTACACTTCCAACGAAAGGTGAGTGTTTGCCTGTACAGTTCCTGTTAGATGAAAGCCTTATTATAATTATTTCCCATAGGTTAAATGTTTTAAACTGTCACTGAAATATCTAAGAAGGCATGTTTGTTCTTGGTGGCAACGGCAGTGACTAGATTCTGCGGAAGAATTCAGAAAAAGGCGGTCTTGGACTATACAATACACTTTCAATTAAAGGTCATTGTTTGCCTGTACAGGTTTTTGTTAGATAAAGGGATATTACATATGCTTTTCACATAGGTTAAGTTCTTTAAACTGTCATTGGAATATCTAAGAAGACATGTTTGTTTTTTTGGCAATTTAATCATGAATTATTGACATGCTTTTTATTTCAGTACTGAAGCACAACAAAGCACAAAAGCTCACACAAAAAAAACGTGTCAGAATTAATTGTTTTTAAAAGAAGTGACTTTTGGATTGCATTTCATTAATATGATTTGACAATGTTAATTAAACCCCCAAAACAGCCTTAAATAACAAAATATCAACTTTTCATGACAAAACATGGCACTTCACCTTAACTTGCCTCAGTTTGCAGCCATGAAAAAGGACCTAATGACTGGTTTTGCAACCCTTGGCAGCAACAACTGCAATGAAGCGTTTGCAATAACCGATAACATTGCTCTGGAGGAATTTAGGCAGACTCTTCTTTGCAGAATTTTTTTTAATTCAGCCACATTGAAGCATCGAGCATGAACCACCTATTTAACTGAGGTCTTAAACTGCAGTTCTTTAGATGTTGTCTTGAGTTCTTTTATGAGCTCATGAATGAGTCGCCATTGTGCTCTGGGAAGTAACTTTTGGGACAAATAACTTTTTTCACATAGTGCCACGTAGGTTTGGATAGCTTTTTTCCCTTAATAAAAAAAATCATCAGCAGAATGTTATTTTAACTGTTTACAGGAGTCCATGGGGAATGCTCTTCATGCCTTTTTTGGTTTTGTTCCAAATGCTCTAATCAACTCTTTGATATCACACTCCTGAGAGTCAGATGATGAAATAGAGGAAAATCCAAATCAGCTAGAATCTCAGTTTTTAAACCTAGCACGCTGCTAGTACGTGTGTCGGATTATCACTCTACATCTTCACTATTAGAAGTCACATCACAAGACAATGCAAGAATAGGTACATTCACCATTTCGTACGGTCCTAAAAAATGTGTCTCACGTCTCTGCTCACGTTTCCCCGCAAAACACAATATATTGGAAAAAAATAAAAATGATTAATAAAATAAATTAAATCAGACTTAATAGTTGGATTTGATACTTTTCTTTTTATTTACTGTATGGAAAGTCGTATTATTCTTTCTCTGGAGAATAAACAAACCTGGTAGATTGTCTTGAAAGTCTTGACCAGTGAAGGACTGGCCATCTGGAGCACCATGAAACATTAATTGAAATGCAATTCTTATGCACAGAAAAAAAGAAACTACACAGTTATCATCCTTTTAATCAAAACGCTGCCTTTTGTTTTTTGCATCGAGTTTAATTATGCATCACTTTTAGTATTCATAGCAAAAGCTACCCAACAGTGTAATTAAAGTACCCAACAAAACACAGAATTTTGACTCAATATAAACAACCCAACGATGTGTTTACAGAAACCCAGCATTTTTTAGTGAACTACCACTAATGAATGGAGAAAGCGCAGTCAAAGCCCGGGGATTCTGCTTGCTGTCATGTTGTATTCAGTGAGTAGCATATATGTTTGTGTTTGTTGTATTTTTTTTGTAGTTTTATAGCTAAATCTGCTCATATCTGCGCACACGTTCATCCGCTTTAGATTAAAAAGCGTGCATGCGCAACTCATTTTCACTTTGCAAATGGCAGTGTTTATTGTTTAGTGTATAAACACCATAAAACAACATTCTTTTAGGCTAACATATAATACATTTTTGTATTCTTTGTCTTTTTGCACACACGCGCGGGTGTGTTACAATAATAATAACAACAATAATAACAATAATAATAAATTCGGAGCACTACTACCAATAATAATAATACTGAATGGAGAAAGCGCAGTGTAAGAAGTATCATCATTGAAGGAGAGAAGAAAATGAAGAATAAATACATATCAATATTTACAGTTTGAGCTCAACACGATTATTTAAATTTTGTTTATTGTAACATGTTTATTGTCAATGGGCGCCTAAGAGAGATAACACATTTTCGGCTTCACACAATACTTTAGATTAAAACACGACTGCCCCCTACAGGTAATGAACGGCATTTTCACAGCTTGCCTCGCGCTGTTGCGGCAGCTCGCAAGATTCCTTTTCTCAAAACGTGCATTCTTAATGGCCAGATCTGTATTTTAACATACCTAGCCGTACAAAATATACAAAATGTGACTACAAAAATAGAAAATACAGATACACTTGGGGTAATTGACATAGAATTTAAATAGAAATGTCCAGGGTGTGTAGAAATGTGCATGAATGTGTAAATGTGTAATGTCAATAAATTGTCCATAATTGTCCATAAAAGTGCAGTGCGCAAAAATGGTTTAGTCCAGCGTCTCACTGACCGCAACAGAAAAAACAGTCAGGAAGTGGTTTTCATGATCTCGACCTGACCTTGGTCCAGCATTGCTTGCTGTAGATTGAGTGCAAGTCAGGGAGCTTTGTGCAGATCATGCACCTCTTTCTTTAGCTTGTGAGTCCTGCATAGTGCTGTTCCCGAACCAGGTCGTGATGTCTCCAATGTAAGCACACTGGAGGGCAGTCTAAAGTCTCTCCCAGTGTCTAAGGAGGTAGAGACTCTGCCAGGCCTTTTTTGCCACAGTGTTAATGTGACAGGACCATGACAGGTCCTGCGTGATTTGAATACCGATGTTTCAGAAGCTGACCACTCTCTGGGGTCTGGTATTTCCTTTGCTGCTTTGTACTGTACTTATGTCCACTATCGACTCATTTGTCTTGCTGTCATTTAGAAAGAGATTGTTCCTCTGGCACCTGTTCTCCAGATTCCTAATCACCTCCAGGTAGGCTGGCTCATTGTTGTAAGAGATTAGAAAGAAAAAAAAGTGGTAAGTTTCTAGAATACCTTAAAAATATTAAACTTACAAAAACACAATCTAGTCATCTGTACATCATAAAAGAGACAGTCGGTTCAACAGTACAATGTCACCTGTTTGCATTTGAGCAGTCTGAGATTTCAGGCGTGTCACGTATTTAGATGCCTGTGACATGCTGGTCAGATTTACTGATTGAAGTTTTTGAAGACAGACTTAACACAGATGGTCCAAGGTGAGAGTTTTTAATTTAAATTACAGCTTTCACAATTCAGCCTGTGTTTAGAAGGATGTACTGTTACTCCTAGCTCAACAGTAAAAGACCTGGGCGTAATATTAGACAGTAACTTGTCCTTTGAAAATCATATTTCCAATATCACAAAAACAGCCTTTTTCCATCTTAGAAATATTGCCAAACTTGGGAGCATCTTATCCGTATCTGATGCAGAAAAGCTAGTTCATTCATTCATGACCTCCAGACTGGACTATTGTAATGCATTACTAGGTGGTTGTCCTGCATCCTCAATAAACAAGCTTCAGTTAGTCCAAAATGCAGCCGCCAGGGTTCTCACTAGATCCAGAAAATATGATCATATAACCCCAATATTATCATCCCTGCACTGGCTACCTGTTCAGTTAAGAATTAATTACAAAATAGTATTACTTACATACAAGGCTTTAAATAGTTTAGCTCCCACATACCTAACCAGTCTTCTGTTACGCTACAATCCACCACGCTCCTTAAGATCACAAAACTCTGGACTTCTGGTAGTTCCCAGAATTTTTAAATCTACAAAAGGGGGCAGGGCATTTTTATATTTAGCTCCAAAACTTTGGAAAAGCCTTCCAGACAGTGTTCGGGGCTCAGACACAGTTTCCCAGTTTAAAAGTAGACTCAAGACGCATCTCTTTAATCTGGCATACACGTAACTCATCCCATAACCTCATACTCCAGTACATCTATCCTGAATGGCAACTACGCTAATTCTCCATTGTACCAGTTTCAGTAGACAAAGGCCAACCCTGCGAGGATCCTGAGGCATCCAGAGAAGGACCAGCTCCAGCTGGATTTTGCTTTATGATGGTTGGAGCTACACATCCTGCTCCTGTGCTTCCAGTGATCCAGACCCCATCTGCCCTTTGCACCTACTGACTCATCCCTATGCTGAACTGGACTTCATGTTAATTTAAAGAATTTCTGTTACATTGTACTTTTAGCTGCATAACACACATGATGTTATATCATCTCTATCTGTTTCCACCCAAATGAGGATGGGTTCCCTGTTGAGTCTGGTTCCTCTCAAGGTTTCTTCCTATTGCCATCTCAGGGAGTTTTTCCTTGCCACTGTCGCCGTCACCCTTGGCTTGCTCATCAGAGAAATTTCATTCATTCATCTCATTATTATCTAGACACATTTTTCTCACACATACACAGTTTATTCTTATTTTATTCTCATTAATATTTAATTTTATATATATATTATATGAATTTATTTCATTTTTGTGAAGCTGCTTTGAGACAATGACCATTGTTAAAAGCGCTATATAAATAAAATTGAATTAAATTGAATTAAATTAAATAATACTGTAAACCATATGAAAGGTTAATAATTTGTTATAGGACCAGCAGGGCGGTGTTTTTTGCTCTACAATGCAAATGGTGTGAACGGTGTCAGATGTGTAACTTGTCCAGATATTTAGCAACAATTTATTAAGGAGAAAAAGTGTTATTTAATATTTTTTGCAATACTTTGGGTAAACATTCCTCCATCAATCACATAGACATCAATAGCAGCAATTGTACATCATACTCACAGTAAGGTTGAGTCTAGTATTTTGACAGAGACATTTTTTGTGACTGTACACCACACAATTAATTTGAAATATTTAAAAACATTTTACAATGTCTACTTTTATTTAAAGGTAAAAAAAAAAAGGAACCTACATTTTCATGGCACCAAAATACCTAGAATACTCACTCATACCAAACGCACTGCTTATATAACCCCAGTCTTGTCTGATTTTTATTGGCTCCCAGTTGTCTACCGTATCGAATTCAAAATTCTTCTCCTTGTTTTTAAATCTATAAATCGCTTAGCTCTCTCTTACCTTTTTAATCTGCTTGCCCCCTACATTCCGACTCGTTCACTACATTCCTTTGATTCTGTTTTTTTTTTTTTTTTTGTCCCTCGGTACCGCCTTTCTTCAATGCGCGGCAGATCATTCAGTGTTATTGCTCCCAAACTCTGGAACTCTCTACCACACTCTCTCCGTTCTGTTAACAACATCTCCATATTTAAATATTTACTCAAAACTCATTTGTTTTCTGAATGTTACACTTGAATCCACCTGTCCTCTGCATGTCTGTCTTTTTTTGTGTGGACTGTCACAATATTCAAATTCAATAATCATAAATATTAAGAATTTGTTCATCACACATATGCAGAATCACTGATCATATCCACACTCTCTTCAGTGTGAGTACACCTTGCTCATCCTACTAACACCACTTTAGCATCACTTCCAGGTGGGCTATTATTGTGAAAACTCCTGGCTATAACTTCTATGTAGTCATTGTACAGGATTAAAGAAGGATTGGACTATTTATGTAGTAAAATAGAAATTTAGGCGTGAGGGTTACTTTATATACTTTATGGACTAAGTGTGTGGCCCTTTTTTGTCTATTATATTGTAAGCACTTCTTGGAGTTGGCGCACTGCAAGACTCTACAAAGACCTAGCACAATGTTACAGACTGCTGGTTGAGTGGCTGCTCTTGAGGAAAATGGAAACAGTTGTGTATTAATTACCTCTGATGGTATATTATTGACTGCAACTTGTGTAATCAGCAGGTAACATATTTTATTTATTTTTTGTTCATTAACTTGCCATGTTTAAAGCAAACATAATGTCTCATTTCAACAGCAGTACAGTACCTGGTGCCCATGGCCTTCAGATTATCCAAACTAAGTGTAACAAAAAAACTTAAAAAGGCTTGAAGAGAATTCCCTATACACTCCTGGACACAGTAAAAACAAAAATTTTGCTTATGATTTCATTTATTATAAAAAAAGAAGCTACCCAAACCTACCTGGCACTATGTGAAAAAGTTATTTGTTCCAAAAGTTACTTCCCAGAGCACAATAACGAATCATTCATGAGATCATAAAATAACTCGAGACAACATCTAAAGAACTGCAGTTTAAGACCTCAGTTAAACAGGCGGTTCATGCTTAAATACCCTTCACCGTGGCTGAATTAAAGCAATTCTGCGAAGAAGAGTAGGCCAAAATTCCTCCTGACTGATATAACCAGTTGTTGCAAATGCTTGATTGCTGTTGTTGCTACCCAGGGTGGCACAACCAGTCATTAGTAATGGGGCAATTCGTTTTAACCCTATGGCCATGTAGGTCTGGAAAGCTTCTTTTCCTATAATACACAAAATTATAATTTAAAAAAGGCATTTTATATCTTTGTGTAATAGTAAAATTTGCTTCATAATATGAATCAATTAAGTTTGACCAATATGCAAAAAAATAAAAATAAATAGGAGGGAAAATACTTTTTCATTAAACTGCATCTGTAAATGAAATTAAAGTTAAGGTGAAGGGGCTAAGTACAATTTTGTGTCATGAAAAGGATATATTTTGTTATGTAATACTGTTTTGGGGGTTTATTTAACATTGTCCCATAAATTTATGAAACACATTCCAAAATTTAATTATCAAAGTCATTTCTTCTAAAAACAATTGATTTTTTTTCCTGCATCATACGCATGAGCATTTTGTCCTTTTTTTTGCTTCAATATAAAAAAAACCTATAAAAATTCAAATTTTATTTGTCACAAACTGTTAGAATTAATTTATATATAAAGGAGTTATTTCTACTCTCTTGCTCTCTTCCTCATAGATCTGATATTAACGTGTTAAATCTTTCCTGTTGCTATCTTCCTGTCTCCTCTTGCATCTGCTCCTTAAGGTGTGAACGCTCCCACGCTCACCTTCCCATTCTCTCTTCATGTCTCTCTCCCCCTCTCTCTCTCTCCCCCTCTGTCTCCTTCCCCCTCTCCCCCTAACTCGAGCCAACATCTTGTGATCTGTCTCTGGACGGACACCTCTCTATCTTCCTCTCCTTTGATTCTTCAGGATCTCACCAGGACATTTACAATGGTTCATGTTCTTTGTAGTAACATATGTCTATGGCACAGGCGTTTGGTCTAACATATATAAACCCCATCTTTTGCTGTTAATAAACAGAGACCTTTCTGACAGACGACGTGTGTGTGTGTGTTTGACTGAGTCTCTCCTGGCGCCACAGAAGCTTACCGAAGCACAGCGGACAGACCGAGCAACTCGCCTCTCGTACTACGTAACTTTAGAAAAACCTTACACATACACAGTCATAAACAATACGATATACAGTAAAATGCTTTAGACAACTGCCCGTGACCTTAAAATAAAAGACTATGAAATAGAAAAATAAATATGAAAAGAAAAACAGAAGAGGTAAATTTAACTAAGAAAGAATAAAATTAAATATAGAATTAAAATAAAATAACATAACCTTCAGTACAAAATAGGCAATAAAAGAGACATATATGAAAATATAGAGAAATAAGAGACAGCTGAACTGTACAGGACCAAATATACAATATAAGAAACATATATGAAAAATATGGTAGATGAGAAAAGAACAGCTGTGCAATACAAAGATATAGAATTTAGGACTATGTGTGGGAATGAGGTTGAATATAAATTGAGTATAAATAGAAATGTCATGGATTTAAAGTGTTTAAAGTGACTGCATCCGGGTAACAGAATGTCCAGGGGGTGTGCAAATATACTTGAAGTGACATATTTAAAGTGACTTGTAATAATTTAACCTAACTAATGTCCACCAATGTGTAGTTGTGCAGTGGCCACTAGTGTAAGTGAATGTCCAGAATTATTTATACGAAAAGCATGTAAATAATTCATGATTATTTTGCCAAAAAGAACAAACATGCCTTCTTAGATATCTCAGTGAAAGTTTAAAGAACTTAACCTATATAAAAAGCATGTGTCATATACCCTCTATCTAACTAATCAAAGTTGGCGAATCAAAGATGGCGCCGGTGAGGTCGGCTGCCGTCACGACTGCTCCGACCACCTTTTCTTTGTTTTTGTTCTTTAAGTTAGTTTACAGCGTTTTAAAACCGGCAAAATTACCACCATGGGGTACATTAGTTATGATAGAGACACTCTTGTTTCTATTGGTATACAATGTACTCACAATTCGACGTTTTTAACTCCGGATCCGAGCTGGCCGAGTGAGATCCTGAGGGACAACAAAGGACGCGACGCGAAGCGGCGGCCCCGAGGGAAACGAGCCGGCGTCAGGAACAGGCTGAGAGCCCGTGCACACCGCACACCTCTGCCTAGCATTCTGCTCGCCAACGTCCAGTCACTGGAAAACAAGCTCGATGACCTCAGGGCCAGGATAAAGTTCCAGAGAGACATTCGGGACTGCAATCTCCTCTGCTTCACCGAGACATGGCTGAACCCAGCGGTGCCGGACCACGCCATCCAGCCGGCCGAGTTCTTCTCGGTTCACCGCATGGACAGGACGCGGGACTCGGGGAAGTCAAGGGGAGGCGGCGTGTGTTTAATGGTGAACAACAGCTGGTGCAACAGCGCGAGCGTTGTTCCTCTCACACGCTCCTGCACACCAAACCTGGAACTACTGTCCATCATGTGTCGTCCTTTTTACCTTCCTCGGGAGTTTACATCGGTCATAATCAGCGCCGTTTATATTCCACCACAAGCGGACACGGACACTGCCTTATGCGAGCTGCATGAGGCACTCACTCAGCACCAGACACAACACCGGGACGCTGCGCTTATTGTGGCGGGGGAGTTTAATAGTGCAAACCTCAAACGTGCAGCGCCAAACTTTTATCAGCACATCACCTGCCCCACCAGGGGCGAAAGGACACTGGACCACTGTTACACCACAGTCAAGGCCGGTTACAAGGCACAATCTTGTCCACCGTTTGGTAAATCCGACCATGCCGCCATCTTCCTCATGCCAAAATACAAACAAAGGCTGAAACAGGAAGTTCCGGTTCAGAGGGAGGTCGCGCGCTGGACGGACCAATCGGTGGCCGCGTTACAGGACGCACTTGATGACGCAGACTGGGACATGTTTAGAAACAGCTCCGATGGTGACGTCAGCGTGTTTACGGAAGCGGTTGTGGGATTCATCGGGAAATTAGCGGACGATACCGTAGAAAAAAAGACTATTAAAACGTTTCCCAACCAGAAGCCGTGGGTGGATAAAACCATCCGCGACGCTCTGAGATCTCGGACCGCCGCCTACAACACGTGACTCGCGTCGGGGGACATGGAACCATACAAGGCTGCGTCATACAGCGTCCGGAAGGCGGTGAAAGAGGCGAAGCAGCGCTACGGGAGTCACAGCTCCAACAGAGTGACTCTAGGAGCCTGTGGCAGGGACTAAGGACAATAACGGATTATAAAGCACCAACATCCGGTATGATAAACGCAGACGTGTCTCTGGCAGACGAGCTGAACACTTTCTATGCTCGCTTCGAGGCTGCAGCTAAGGACGCTAGCGATGCTAATGCTAGCGGCGCTAACGGCTGCAGACAGGAAGTCACTGCCAGCACCGGAAGCGCGTTCATCATCACCGAGCATGACGTGAGAAGAGCCTTCAAGAGAGTGAACACCAGGAAAGCAGCAGGACCAGACGGCATCTCAGGCCGTATCCTCAGAGCCTGCGCAGACCAGCTAGCACCTGTGTTCACAGAGATATTCAACATCTCTTTATCTCAGTCGGTGATCCCCACATGCTTCAAAGAGTCCATTATTGTTCCTGTCCCAAAGAAACCTCATCCTGCTTCCCTTAATGATTATCGCCCTGTAGCCCTCACTTCAGTAGTGATGAAGTGCTTTGAACGCCTGGTCAGAGACTTCATCATCTCTTCACTACCAGACACACTCGACCCACTACAGTTTGCTTATCGTCCAAACCGTTCCACGGACGATGCAATCTCTCATCTCCTCCATACATCTCTTACTCACCTGGACACTCGGAGGGGGAATTATGTGAAAATGCTCTTCATCGACTACAGTTCTGCATTTAATACCATAATTCCCTCCACACTTACCACCAAGCTGGAGCACCTGGGACTCAGCTCATCTATGTGTCAGTGGATCTCCAACTTCCTAACTGGCAGACCACAGGCAGTAAGGATGGGCGGACATGTCTCAGCCTCCCTCACTCTCAGCACTGGAGCCCCCCAGGGTTGTGTTCTGAGCCCCCTGCTGTACTCTCTGCACACCCACGACTGCGTGGCCACTACCAGCTCCACCACCATCATCAAGTTTGCTGACGACACTGTTGTGGTGGGCCTGATCACGAACAACGATGAGACGGCCTACCTGGAGGAGGTTGGAAATCTGGAGAACTGGTGCCAGAGAAACAATCTCCTCCTGAACGTCAGTAAGACAAAGGAGCTGATAGTGGACTTTAGTACAAAGCAGGTGAGGAACTACCAGACCCCCGTCATCAACAGGAGCCCAGTGGAGAGAGTGGACAGCTTTAGATACCTCGGTGTTCACATCACGCAGGACCTGGCATGGTCCTGTCACATCAACACCGTGGTAAAAAAGGCCCGACAGCGTCTCTACCACCTCAGACGCTTGAGAGACTTTAGACTGCCCTCCAAGGTGCTCAGGAATTTCTACTCCTGCACCATCGAGAGCATCCTGACGGGAAATATCACGACCTGGTTCGGGAACAGCACCATGCAGGACAGACGAGCTCTACAGAGGGTGGTGCGATCAGCTGAGCGCATCATCCGCATCGAGCTTCCTGACCTGCACTCAATCTACAGCAAGCGGTGCTTGACCAAGGCCAGGAAGATCGTGAAGTACCTCAGCCACCCCAATAACAGACTGTTTACTCTGTTGCGGTCTGGGAAGCGATTCCGCTCCTTGAAGGCCAACACAGAGAGACTGAGGAGGAGCTTCTTCCCGCAGGCGATAAGGTCTCTCAACCACAACCACACCACTATGCAGAACTACACAATATTTTCATAATTGGTCAAATCTATCAATCTTCTTACATCCATGAACACTATGGACAATTACACGCTCACCTTCCTTCATATATACACTACATGTCGTACGTTACATCCTGGACCATTGCACAAGACACTTTAATAACCTTGCACACCTACCTTCACAACTACACTACATTTTACAGTTTTACGTTTACATCCTGGACCAGTGCACAAAGACACTTTAATAACCTCTGCACTAAGACACTTTGTTCTATGCATATTTGCACACACCGTACAGTATATTTCAATTTGCACAGTATATTTCTATTTTGTACATCATATTTCTATTTTTATTTTTAGTTCTATTTTTTTTTCCTAGCACATTTCTATTTTTATTTTTAGTTCTATTTTTCCTAGTTTAATTTAAATTTTTAATTTAATTTCTATCGTATTTCTTTTATTCATATTTATTTCTTATTTGTAAATTTTAACTCTCTTTTAGGGTCAATGGCAGTCGTATAATGCATTTCACTACATTTCGTACTGTGTATGTTTGTGTATGTGACAAATAAAATTTGAATTTGACTTTAAAACCTGTACAGGCAAACAATGACCTTTAATTGGAAGTGTAATGTGTGGTTCAAGAACAGCGAGTTTCTTCTGAATTCTTCTGCAGAATCCAGTCACTGCCTTTGGCACCAAGAACAAACATGCCCTCATGAATATTTCCGTTACAATTAATGTGTCATATATGTCTTTGATATATGTCTTTCAGCTAAGACATAATAAATGGGTATCCTCTCACCTTTCTTTGGAAGTCTAATGTAAGTTTGAATACTGCAAACATTCTTCTGCATTTTGTCTTCTGAATCAGGTACATGTCTTTGTTGTGCTTTCGTCCTACCCAAATTCCTCTAGTTTGTCTCCTAATAAATTAAAATGAGAAACACCTACATTTGAAGTAATTTTGTAATCATGCAAGTAATCAATAGTTTTATGAAATAAGGAAGCCTCGAGTACAAAGACAGTTGAAAGTTTCACTTATCATTGTTTTTCTAAAGCGCATTTATGAGTCAAAGCTGACCTAAGCGCTGTAAACCTGAAATAAATTTAACACTTTAGCACAATTAAATTAAACAATTTAATTAAAACCATTGTTATATTTGTCCAAAAGTCAGTGTAGAAATGCATACTGTAAATGTTGTCTTCAGGCTCTCCATTCTGTAAAAAAGTGCGTCAAATAATTGTGGAATACTTTAAAAAAAAAATGTTCTTCAATGTCACATGTCAAAGACTATGAAAATCTCATTTCATCAGAACATCATCAAATGCTTCAGAGAAACTGGCGAAATCTCTGTGCATAAGAAACATGGCAGAAAACCTTTGTTGGATGCCCTCAGATGACACTTAGTAGCATGGTTGTGACATTATGAATAATTACATTTGAAATGAGCTCATTTAGTGGATAAAAGTCTAAGATTTCTTCGTTGAAACATTCCTGTTGTCTAAGTTCTATTGTGAATAAACTATTGGTTTAGCCAATTTGAACGTCTTTTGGTTTTCATTTCATTAAAATTTAAAAGACGTCCCAACTTTTTAGAAATTCGGGATGTAAAATAATCTAAGAGACAGGTATATTCTATCACCCTTATTTAAAAAAGTGATTATACTAAATCACGTTTTTTCATCAGTGGATTTTTTTCTTCCCTGATGGCATGCACACATTCCAACATTTATCTGTCTCATTCTCTCATCATCAACACAAGACCTTGGAGAGAAATTGAGCCAAGTCTAAACAAAAATAAGTGTTGGGACATTGCATAAGCTTATCGAAACAATGCCATGGTGAATGCGTAGCATAATCAAAGCATAAGACTGCCAATGAAATGTTAGAGGGTGTGACTTTTTGTCCCATTGTCTTATTAGACCTTATAATTTTTTTAATGAAAAATGTGTTTTCAGTGACAGTTTAAGAAAATCATTATCTGTAAGAGCCATATGTAAAGTAACTTCCACTTACAGTAAAAGCCAATGGTCACATGTATAGTCCAAACTTGCCCAGAATAACACACACCATATCTTTGAAACTGTATTCATAAAGTTTAACCCCACCCACTTGATATATCATAAATAAGCATGGTTAGCTTCTGTCCTTAAACCAGCATCTTCCAGAAGACTTTTTTTAAATTTACTCCTAGCTACCTGCTTCTGGGGACTTTCTTGTAATTGTTTCTGCTATTCTTGATCTAAGGATTGTCATGATGTATGTTAATCAACCTCTTTGTAGATTATTTCAATTTACATGAATTTTGCTGCTACAGCAGCACATTGCACTACATGGCTCTACAGAACATCAGTGACATGATTACTCCATTCAGAAAGGGTTCTTCAAATGTGCTGATAAATTACTACTAACCATCTCACATTCATGATTATAAACAACGGTGATGTACATTGTTCAGTAACTTTCTATACATTGTGAAAGATCATACATTTAAGACGAAGATCAGCTTTAACTATTGCTGCATTTTAATCTTGACTTAAGACCAATATTTTCTTCTGGACTTATGAGAATTGTTTTCATGCCAGGTGTCCCCTCACTCATTTAATAATGAATATGTCCTACTGTCCTTGTACTTTTTTAAGTGTTAATTTTCTTTTAGCTTTACCTCACTTAGGACAGCTTTGACTTATAAATGCCCTTTAGAGAAACAATGAGATGAATTAAACTTTCAACTATCTTTCGACTTACTGTAAGTCATCATCAATTCTTAAAACCATTGATTACTTGCATGATTATAACATTACTTCAAATGCATTCGTTTCTCAAGTTAATTTATTAGAAGACAAATTGGAGGAATTTGGGTAAGACTAAAGTACAACAGTCTTCCAAAGAAAGGTGCGGGGGTCACATTATTTCTTAGCTGGAAGGCATATTACATATATTACACATTAACTGTCACTAAAATATCTAAGAAGGCATGTTTGTTCTTGGTGGCAACGGCAGTGACTACATTCTGCTAAAGAATTCAGAAAAAATAGCCAATCTTGAACCATACATTACACTTCCAATGAAAGGTGAGTGTTTGCCTGTACAGTTCCTGTTAGATGGAAGCCTTATTATAATTTTTTCCCATAAGTTAAATGTTTTAAACTGTCACTGAAATATCTAAGAAGGCATGTTTTTTTTTTTTTTTGGACAAAACAGTCACTAAATTCTTCATAAGAATTCAGAAGAAGCGAGGCGGTCTTGGACCATACAATACACTTTAAATTAAAGGTCAGTGTTTGCCTGTACAGTTTTTGTTAGATGGAAGGTGTATTATATAAGCTTTTCACATAGGTTAAGTTTAAGTAAATCCTTCATACCAGCTCTAATCTAAGGTGCTGTTTTTCAATCACTTGAATAAAAGAGATGGAGTTTTTCCTTTAAATAACATGTGTTGTATTGTTTTTAATTACTTTACTGTATATACAACCGATTATTTTTATGCTATTTTACAAATGCAAAATACAAATAGATTTTATTTGTCTTTTTTATGTTTAAAAAATAAAAAATGAAATTAAAATATTTTAGGAAAACACCAAAGAAAATTATTGTGTATAAAGTGATTAAAAAGCAATACAATGCATGTTATGATAAGGAAAATCTCAGTTTTTTCCATTCCATAAATTCTAAATGGTAACAATGTCAATTTTAGAATCTAGCATTCAGAAGATTTTAAATTGACACAAATTTAAGAAGAGGCCTGAAGCACTGCAGGTCTTCTGAAAGGCCTCAGATCCAAGAGTGTCTTAAAGTGAGGAGGGGTGTATTTTAGTGTATTTGAATGTATAGGTGAGAACAGCTGATTCACACCTGGAAAGGGGTAAATTATTTGCATTTGAATGTTCTCTGACATTGTTGAGCACACCACAAGAACACTAAAAGAGAAACAACCTAGAATAAATAGGAATAAGAGTCCCTGATTATAATACTGTAATGGGTTCGGCCCTATTTGCACAAGCAGCACCATGAAGCACGGACACGAGGCGAGGTCTAATGGGGAAAAAAGGTAATTTATTTAGGTAAATGGGGAGAGAAAGGGTTAAGGAGGGAGGACGGAAAGAACGGGAAGAATTGAAGGTACACATGCAGGTCTGGGGGCATTGCCTAGCTGCCATGCAGGCCCACAGCTGGCGATAGGTACCAGTGGGCGGAGTGGCAAAACGGAGCACTCGGGTGAAGCGCTCCTGTTCTTATCCTGCTGTCACGATGGCCGGCCTTGCCCCTCCCAGCTCTCTCTGGGTGCGGCCTGAGGCGGGAGTTCTCACTGATTTCCGTTGGCTGGGCGTCTTTCCCGGCTGAGATTAGGGGGCCTCCTCGCCGCCTTTTCCTCTTCGGTGGCAGGGACGCGAAGGCGGGCTGTCTTCAGCGCGTAGATCAAAGAGCGGAATTGCAGTGTCCTTTTTAAAATCCCTGGGGCGCGTCATATTTCCCATCTCTTCTACTCCACCGCATTACGTTCCTTCCCGGACCCCGGACTAAACTCCGCGCCTTGCTTTTATAATGTGGAAGAAGCCCGAGATCCTATTAAGGTTAATTATCACCAGCTGGCCCGAATAGGCATTTCTGGTACTTTGCATACCTGCAGAAGGGGGTGCAGCCTACCTAGGGAGCCTACGGAGTGAGCGAGGAGCTATAATAGATTTGGGCGCATGCCCATCAGAGGTGCACGCCGTGAGAACTACAGAAATATTATTTATAACAGCAAAATTCCTCTGCGTTTTGGAAAAAATTTTTTTTTATCCAAACTGCAGTTGAGCGCTGATTAGACTACTTATGAAATTAAAGAGGAGGATCACAATGCTGGCACAGCATCCCGAGCTCAAACCTCAAAAATTAAATTAACAAATTAGTGTCATGCACACTCAAGACGCGACCGGCACTAGGACCCGGAAGTAATGCGGTCGCGAACCAGGAAGCATAAAAGGAGTAAACAAACCACAGTACAACCCTCAGTCATTGAGTTGCCCGATGTCGCCTCGGTTACGGTCATCAAACTGTGAGTACTCACATTTTTATAGGACGCGGGTTAGATTGTGTCTTTCCCTTGCTATTTAATCGTGAGATTCCTTAAACTAACTGCGTGATTATCCTGCCTATTCGTGTCACTCCGCGTTTGGGTTTACCAGTCACGCTAAAGCTACGTCTTCTGGTCACCTCAGGTTAGTTCTTGACAGATTGACTGAGCCTTCCGCGGTGAATCCAGCGGAGTATGCGCCCCTATGCGACGTGGTGGATCAGCATGCCACGCTCATCAACCAGCTAACCGGAGAGCTCGCTACTCTACTCTGAATACAAATATCTCGGAGTCCATCTGGACAACAATCTTGACTGGTCACTCAACACAACGGCACTCTACAAGAAAGGACAGAGTCGGTTGTATTTTCTTCGAAGGCTCAGGTCTTTTAACATCTGTAACACCATTCTGCGGATGTTCTATGAAACCGTTCTGGCGAGTGTCATTTTTTATGCTGTGGTCTGTTGGGGTGGTAACATTAAGGTGTCTGATAAGAACAAACTGGACAAGTCAATTAAAAAGGCCGGATCGGTGCTAGGCATGGAGCTTGACTCTGTGGATGTAGTAGCAAAGAGGAGGATTCTATCCAAAGTACAATCCATTTTGAACAATCCTTCTCACCCGCTATACAGTGTCTTTGCTGAACAGAGGAGCAGATGTGGATTTTTTACTAACTGTTAATTCAATTCAATTCAATTCAATTTTATTTGTATAGCGCTTTTAGCAATTTTCATTGCCGCAAAGCAGCTTTACATAGTCAAAAGAATTATTTAAGTTTGTATGAAATGTGAATTTGTATGAATCAAAATGGTCAGTTTGTCCCTGGTGAGCAAGCCGAGGGCGACAGTGGCAAGGAAAAACTCCCTGAGATGGTAATAGGAAGAAACCTTGAGAGGAACCAGACTCAACAGGGAACCCATCCTCATCTGGGTGAAACAGAAAGCAGTAAATGATCTGCATTTATACAGTGTGTAGGGTGGGAGGCAGTTCAGCTATAATAGCTGATGTTAATTGATGTTAATATGGAGTCCAGGTAGTTATTGAAGACCCAGGTAGACTTGTAAGAAGTTCCATTCATGAACTATCGAACTGTCAAGTCCCCAGAGAAACAGTTGCCAACACCAGTCAAGGCCAGAACCATTTTCTAGGTAGAGAGAATCATTCCCAGACACCAGACGCATCCCAGAGAGACACACGGGGCATCCATGTGACGAGATCTTCAGCCAGAAGCGGGGCACCAGGATGGGTCAGACAGGTCTGGAGGGCAGAGGGAGTCTGGATCACTGGCAGCTCAGGAACGACATGTGTAGCTCGACAAAGAGAGAGAGAAAGAGTGAAAGGGGGGGACAGGAGGAGAGAGGAAAAAGAAAGAGGGGGGGAAAGAGAAGAAGAGGAGAGATGGCAGTTAGGTATGGTCACAGTCACACAATGTATAATGTGAATGTATATTAACTGTAGAGTGCAAGCAGAGACTCCGGCAGGACTAACTATGACAGCATAACTAAAAGGGAGAGCCAGAAGGAAACACAAACATGAGGGCTTCCTGACATGTAAAGCAAACAATCACCTCACCGTCAGCAAACCTGAGTGATCAATGAGAGTGAGGAAGACAGCATCCAAACATACCAGTTCACCATAATACTCTACGTCCATGAGTCCCCCAGATCTGCTCCTTTACCTATGGCAAATCTATTTATAAAAATGCTTGGCTAAATAAATAGGTTTTTAGCCTGGACTTAAACACTGAGACTGTGTCTGAGTCCCGAACACTATTTGGAAGACTATTCCATAACTTTGGGGCTTTATAAGAAAAAGCTCTGCCCCCAGCTGTATTTTTCATAATACGCGGTACTGACAAGCAGCCTGCATCCTTTGATCGAAGTAGGCGTGGCGGATCGTAAGACACTAGCATTTCGCTCAGGTACTGCGGCGCGAGACCATTTAATGCTTTATATGTCAAGAGTAGTATTTTAAAATCAATGCGAAATTTCACAGGGAGCCAATGGAGTGAAGATAAAATAGGGGTGATGTGCTCATATCTTCTGGTTCTGGTGAGGACTCTCGCTGCTGCATTCTGGACTAGCTGAAGCTTATTTATGCATCTAGCTGAACAACCAGACAGTAAGGCATTACAATAGTCCAACCTAGAGGTGATAAAAGCATGAACTAGTTTTTCTGCGTCGTTTAGCGACAATAAATTTCTTATTCTGGCAATATTTCTGAGGTGAAAGAATGCTATCCTGGTAATATTATCTACATGTGCTTCAAATGAAAGGCTGGAATCAATAATCACACCAAGGTCTTTCACTGTTGCATTTGATGGAACAGAAAGGCCATCTAAAGTTACGGTGTGATCTAAAATTTTACTCCTAGCTGTATGCGGTCCTATGACTAGAACTTCTGTCTTATCCGGATTTAGCAGAAGGAAGTTAATTAGCATCCAATTTCTTATGTCCTGCACACATTGCTCAATTTTAGTAAGCTGTTTTTTCTCATCAGGTTTTGCTGAGACATATAACTGTGTATCGTCAGCATAACAATGAAAACTAATACCATGCTTACGGATTATGTTGCCCAGAGGAAGCATGTAAAGGGAAAAAAGCAGTGGACCTAAAACTAAACCCTGCGGAACGCCAAACTCCACTAGAGAACATGCAGAATAATCACCATTTAAGTCTACATACTGATAACGATGGGTCAGATAGGATCTGAGCCAGGAGAGGGCTGTACCCTTAATTCCCACTACATTTTCTAATCTGTGAAGAAGAATAGCGTGATCAACAGTGTCAAAAGCTGCACTGAGGTCAAGTAATACAAGCATAGTTACACAACCCTGATCAGAGGCCAATAGAATGTCATTTACTACTTTAACGAGCGCTGTCTCTGTACTGTGATGAGGCCTAAATCCTGACTGATACAGTTCATGTATGCCATTTCTATGTATATATGAGCATAGCTGCTCCGCTACTATCTTTTCCAGGATCTTAGAGATAAAGGGGAGGTTTGATATTGGTCTGTAACTGGACAGCTGACAGGGGTCGAGGTCAGGTTTCTTAATTATTGGTTTGATAACTGCTAATTTAAAAGATTTTGGAACATATCCAATGCTGAGTGAAGAATTAATTATTCTCAACAGGGGTTCTATTATTGCTGGTACTATCTGTTTAAGAAAATGTGTCGGTACAGGATCTAATATACAGGTTGATGAATTTGAAGAAGAGATGAGTGAAATTAGTTCATTCTCTTCAAGGGGAGTAAAGTATTCTAGGTTCTGGTCTACTCAACAGAACATTATCACATACCATATTAATAATATAATTACTGCAATACTACTTCCCAATAATATATGTAATACAAGATTACATACAATAATACAATATTACATAAACAATACTAGATGATTGTGCAATACTTACAAGTGGCCCTGAGTCATATTCTTATGGTACTTACTGTTTTAAGAACTTTTTTTTTTTTTTAAGATTATTATTATTATTATTTATTACCTTTATTCTTTATTACCTTTCTTAGTTAACAACTGTGAGCACCTGTAACCGAGCATAAGCAATTTTCCTCTGGGATTTATAAAGTTATATGAATCTTGAATCTTGAATGTACGTCAGAGTGTCCAAGACGTCGTGGCCTTGCGCCGCGAGGTGGCGGAGCTCCGGCAGGAAAACGGTGTTGCTGACGTGGCGAGCCGCCCCCCCCGTCGCTGCGGCCGCAGCGCCGCATCAAACCCCCCCCCCCGGATGTCTTTCTAGCTCTACCGGATAAATGGGACGGCACGGACGTAAGATGTAGTGTGTTCTTGACAGCGCTAGATCTGGTGTTTGAGTTCAACGCCACCAAGTACTCCACCGACCGGCTTCGCATTGCTCTTCTCGTCTCGTTGTTGTCCGAACAGGCAGCTGAGTGGGCCACGGCAGTCCTTAGAGCAGACACCGATACCGCCCATTCCTACAATGAGTTCACCAGCCAGCTTAGACTTACCTTTGAACATCCTGCGGGCGAGGTGGAGACCGACACAAAGCTTTACCACCTGCGGCAGGGGGGATTGTCCGTGAGTCGCTATCCCGCTGAATTCTGCACCCTCGCAGTACAGACATCCTGGGGAGACTCCGTGCTCCGGACATCCTACTACGAGGGACTGGCTTCGCGCATCAAGGACAAACTGGCCGGACGAGAACTCCCCACCACACTGGAGGGCCTAATCCAGCTCGCCCTCCACATCGACCAGCACCTCCTCTCTCGTCCGAAGCCAGCCCTGAGGACCCTGCCGCCAGCTCTGACCTACGCCCACACGTCACCTCGACCATCCACCACCTTCACTCCCGCCATCATCGAACCCGTCGGATCTCGACCTTCTGCCACAGGCTATGGAGGAGTACGTCGCCAACGCCCTGCGCCACAGTACCATCCGGCCCTCCTCCTCACCAGCCGCCGCGGGGTTTTTCTTCGTCAAGAAGAAAGGGGGCGAACTTCGCCCGTGTGTCGACTATCGGGGGCTAAACAAGATCACAATAAAGAACCGACACCCGCTGCCACTCACCAACTCTGCCCGGACGCCCTCTCTGGTGCCACCATTTTCACGAAGTTGGACCTCCGGAGCGCCTACAACTTGGTGCGTATCAGAGAGGGCGATGAGTGGAAGACGGCGTTCATCACACCCACTGGACACTACGAGAGCCTGGTCATACCATTTGGACTCTGCAACGCACCCTCGGCCTTCCAACAATTTATCAATGATGTCCTCAGAGACATGCTGGGCCGATGGGTGTTCGTCTACCTAGAGGATATCCTCATTTATTCCCATAACTCCAAGGAACACATCCAACACGTTCGGGCGGTTCTTAAGAGATTGCTCGCTCACCAACTGTACTGGAAGCTGGAAAAATGTGTCTTCCACAAGCACTCCACCACGTTCCTGGGTTTTGTCATCTCGCCCCAGGGTGTGGCCATGGATCCACAGAAGCTCGAAGTTGTGCGTCACTGGCCCCTACCCAGGACCCTCAAACAGCTTTAACGTTTTCTGGGGTTTGCGAACTTCTATCGTCGCTTTATCCGGGGCTACAGTACAGTTGCAGCACCATTAACTGCTTTGACCAGGCCCTCGCTTCACCCGGTTCGTCTTACACCTGCCGCCATCTCCTCCTTTCAAGATCTGTGTCATCGTTTCACCACCGCTCCCATCCTTCTCCACCCAGACGCCAACCAACCTTTCGTTGTGGAGGTGGAGGCGTCGGATGTGGGCGCCGGCGCCGTTCTCTCCCAACGAGGTCCAGACCAGAAACTGCACCCGTGTGGTTTCTTCTCCAAGAAATTCAACCCCACTCAGCAGCGATACGGGGCAGGGGACAGCGAACTGCTGGGCATAAAGTGGGCCTTGGAGGAATAGCGTCACTGGCTCCAGTGCGCCATTGAGCCGTTCATCGTCTGGACCGACCATCAGAACCTCATCACCATCAGGAACCTAAGACAGCTAAATTCACGACAGGCACGGTGGGCTCTCTTTTTCGAACAGTACGACTTCCATTTGTCGTACCGCCCGGGGTCCAAGAACACCAAGGCCGAGGCACTTTCAAGACAGTACGACGAAGACCTTCCCCGGGCGGATCCCGTGCCTGTCATTCCCTCTTCCCGGATCATCGCACCTCTTCAGTGGAACTTGGACACAAGGGTCCGCCAGGCACAGGCAGCAGAGGCCGGGCCGGCAGGCGTGCCGCCTGGACGACTCTACGTACCTCAGAGCGTGAGATCAGACGTCCTCCAATGGGGCCACTCCTCCTCGGTCGCCGGACACCAAGCGACCCGGAGGACCCTCTCATTCATCCGACAGGCGTTCTGGTGGCCATCAATGAGAAGGGACATCATTAAGTTCATTTAGGCATGCCCGGTTTGCGCCAGGGCCAAGGACACCAATCAGCCATCCCCGGGAGAGCTCCAACCACTTCCTGTTCCTCGACGGCCCTGGACGCACATCGCCCTGGACTTCATCACGGGCCTGCCGGTCTCCGAAGGGAAAGACACCATCCTCACCATTGTTGACCGGTTCTCCAAGGCTGTGCACCTGGTGGCCCTCACCGGACTCCCATCAGCCAAAACCCCCGCTGAATTAACACTGGAACACGTAGTCCGCCTGCATGGGTTCCCCAAAGACATCGTCTCGGACAGGGGGCCCCAGTTCACAGTCTTTCCCTTGCTCCCCAATTGTGAGAGTCCTTAAACTAACTGCGTGATTATCCTGCCTATTCGTGTCACTCCGCGTTTGGGTTTACCAGTCACGCTACACAGGGCTAACCGCTAAAGCTACGTCTTCTGGTCACTTCAGGTTAGTTCTTGACAATAAGTCTAAAAAAAAATTAATTAGACTATAAAAAATTATTCTGCATCTATTTTTAGGCATGCCAGCTGCCACTTTTCATTTAGAAGTTTTTCAATACATATCTTATTGTGCTCACGTGATATCAAGCATTTTTTGAACCTATGGAGGTTTTGAGCTGTACACACCTGCATTCTCGCCTAAACAACTCTTAAAACTATACTTTGTCACACAATAAAAGTAATATTTCGAACAGGCTGCCAATTGAAGAAACCAAAGAATAAAGAATAAACCAGTGGTTGAGTCAAAATAACTCAACCAGGTGTTAAATTGTAAATGACTTACTACATCTCATTTGACCAAATATAAGCAGAACAACAATGTGTACCTGAAATAACCCAGAATTTTGACCCAGCATAAACAACCCTACAGTGTGTTTACAGAAACAACACAGCATTGTTTAGAGTCTTTTAAGTTATTCTACTGTTCTATTTTAAAAGTCTATTTTGCAGTTATTTTTATACTTAAAGTTTGGTGTCTTTAAATGTAATTGTTTTAAATAACAGAGATACACTATATAACAGTTCATTCTTTGTACAAATGAACAAAGTCAGCTAGTGAACTTGATCATCTGTCTAAACATTCAACCAATGTGCCCTTTCAAAAGCTACACTCAATGCTGCGTGAAAATGCTATGGGAACATCTTTGTGTGTTGCCAGTTGTGAAGCATGTGTGTATAAAACACGGTTATATAATTTAACGTTTTTAACTCCGGATCCGAGCTGGTCGAGTGAGATCCTGAGGAAGAACAAAGGATGCGACGCTAAGCGGCGGCCCTGAGGGAAATGAGCCGGCGTCAGGACAGACTGAGAGCTTGGCACACCGCACAACTCTGCCTAGCATCCTGCTCGCCAATGTCCAGTCACTGGAGAACAAGCTTGATGACCTCAGGGCAAGGATAAAGTTCCAGAGAGACATTCGGGACTGCAATCTCCTCTGCTTCACCGAGACATGGCTAAACCCAGTGGCGCCGGACCATGCCACCCAGCCGGCCGAGTTTTTCTCGGTTCACCGCATGGACAGGACACGGGACTTGGGGAAGTTAAGGGGAGGCGACGTGTGTTAAATGGTGAACAGCAGCTGGTGCAACAGCGCGAGTGTTGTTCCTCTTACACGCTCCTGCACACCAAACCTGGAACTACTGTCCATTACAGATGTGGCCATTAAGACTGCACGTGTTTTCTCATGAGATGCCGCAATTTAACGCCGGTGTGCCGCGACTTGCCGTAAGCAACATTTGGGAATTTAAATAAATGCATTGTCCTTCACTAAATATCCGCCAGATGGCGCATGGAAGGACTTTAAAAGCCAGACCAAGTACGACAGAAAATTGTGTGTAATTAGTTAGCCTAAAACAATATTGTCTCCAATGCTAAAGCAAACATGAATTTGCATTTAAATGTTGTCTGGCATTGTAAGCACACGCAGTGACACTAAAAGAACAATAGGATTAATAGGAATAGGCACTAAAGGCACACCAATTTAGGCACTAAAGAGGAGGATTTTAATTTAGACTATAAAAAAATTTACCTGCGTCTATTTTTAGGCGTGCCAGCTGCCACTTTTTAGTCTTATAATGCCCACATGACATGCTGGTACAGAGCTGGACATAGCTCATCCATGCCAATGATCCCGGGTTTTCACCCTGCGCTATAAAATACGAGTACGACGGCCATCCACGGACAGCAGCTCCTGCCTCCGTCCGCTCGCGCTGGCTCTTCTTTGAAGTCCCTGGGGCGCGTTCCAATTTCCCCGTTTGCATGCCGCACTTCCGCGTTGTGTGCGCGCGTCTCACTCACACCGCGTAGTAAAATCCACTGTAAACCAACAAACCCCGAGTATTTTATAGCGCAGATGAACCCGGGATCATTAGCAAGGAGAGCTCTTCTTCAATATTCGTGCTTAATTCCGCAGCCCCGCTTCTTCGCATATCTGAAGGAGAGGCCGCCTAACTAGTGAGCGAGGAGCGATATTGATTTGGGCGCACGCCGTGACAGGCTGAAAAAAAACTATTGTCCTCAAAAATGTAACAGATGAGGACTCTGATTAATGTGCAAAAACTATATAATAAAACTATATAAGATTACATGCCTTTATAAGACTCAACTTTTATTTAAGCGCACTCACAATAACGAAAAAACGTGATTTTATAAATGTTTGAAAGCAAATAAGCTGCGCTGTTCTGTATTGTTTTTGGTGAACTTGAGCGCGTCAGAAAATGAACGCAAACGTTTTTATAAATGGTCAGAGTCAGTCTGCTTGCTGTTTTCCCAACGCGTTCATAATCATTAGTCTACTTCTGCCGGTGTGCTCTGGAAAACTCCATGCATGCAGCTGAGCGCTGATTAAAACTATGGAGTAAATTAAAGAGGAGAATCACAATGCCGAATTGAAGTCCTGAGCCCAAACCTCATTTAAATTAAATTAACAAATACTATAAGTAAAAAAAAAACAATAGCCCACGTTTAGAAACCGTTTATAAATTCTTTCCGACATGAGTTGGCCCGGTGTTATGCGCAGAGCGCCGGGAGATTTCCTGAAGCTCCGAAATCACTGGGGCATTTTTTCTAAATAGATGCTTTAATAACTGATGGAGGTTTTGAGCTGTATACACACGCAGTTTTGAGGGGTTTAAATCGAATTAGTCCGAGCAGACCTACATGAAAGGTGAGAAGTGAGTAACTGCGCGTGCTGTCGCGGTGTATATACTGTACAACACGCGTTTATCAACCTTTTGATAAAAATGCTGCCTTTTGTAAAGTGAAAGTACTTTACAAAAGACAAACTGCTTTATTTTAGTCATGAATTCACAATCACATCACATTACAGCTATTATTTCCAGCCGTGGTTAAATAATGTTAGAAATAATTATTAAATGCTGGACACAAACAGCAAATATGATAATTATTATAAAAAGCCCGAAAAAGTTTGTGGTAATAAGATAATATTTACTTAATAATATAATATATAGTTCATTCATGTTTTCTAATGATGTCGACACATTTTTTACGTTTTAAATGAGATATGTTGGCATATTCACGAATCAGGACATTCACATAGTTAAGACTATCAGATAGCCTACTATCAGGAAATTAAATTAATTTCAACACCATGTAAACCGAGACATTGCCATGTCTTTCACTGTTTTGTCCCTGTTAAAACATTACAAAAAATATATAAGAAACTTATTAAGAATTTTAAAGCACGAATTTGGGCATCTCATTTCATCATTATGAAAATAATATGAAGCACATATACACACATTTATCATGAAAGATTTGTTGTAAAGCAAAATAAAATTCATGTTTGCTTCAGCATTGGGAACAATATTGTTTTAGACTAAGTAATTATACACAATTCTTCGTTGTACAGTACTTGGTCCGGCGTTTAAATAAAATCCTTCCATGCGCCATCTGGCGGATATTCAGTGAAGCACAACACATTTATTTAAATTCCCGAATGTTGCTTACGGCAAGTCGCGGCGCGCCGCGCGCTAAATTGAGGCATCCCGCGGAAAAACAAACGCAGTCTTACTGACCACATCTGTATATGTGCTTCATAGTATTTTCACAATGATGAAATGAGATGCCCAAATTTGTGCTTTAAAAGTTTCTTACAAACAGTAGTTTTTTGTAATGTCTCAGGAACAAAACAATGAAAGACATGGCAATGCCTCGGTTTAAATGGTCTTGAAATTAATTTAATTTCCTGATAGTAGGCGATCTGACTATGCGAATGTCCTAATTTGTGAGTATCTTATTTAAAACGTAAAAATGTGTCGCCATCATGAATGAACAAAATATATATATATATATATATATACTTTGATCATATTAAGTAAATATTCACAAAGTGCTTTGGGCTTTTTAGAATAATAATAAGCATGCTTTTAGCTGTTTGTGTCCAGCATTGAAGTATTATTTCATCCATTACTTGACCAGGGCTGGAAATTATAGCTGAAATGTGATTGTGGATTTATGACTGAAATTATTCAGTCATATGGGAATTTATGACTGACGTGGCTCGTACTTTCACTTTACAAAAGGCAGCATTTTTATTAAAAGGCTGATAATGTAGACGCGTGTTGTACAGCATATACAACGCGACAGCGCGCTCAGTTATTGTCATCCCTTTTCTCACCATGGGGTAGATCAGACTTCATAAGTACTTTGAGTGTAATTCACAAATTTACTGAATATATTATGTTTTTATGTATATACAGTATGTGTTTGTATGTGAATACATTATATAAGTGTTTGTGCGCGCGTCTCATATGTGACATTCATATAAAATGCAATTCATGCTGTGTATGTTGTTAAAGTATTTGTGGATATGTATGTAACAACGCGGCTCGCGCGAGGGGCAGAGCCGCGCATAAACCGTTCAGAATGGGCCGGGTCGTGTTACCGAGACACTCCGTGTGATCATTCGGTCGCACCAGTAAAAGGTGTCAGGGCCAAAGACAAAGCGCGCTTGAACATAATGCAGTAACTCTATTTATTTGAACACGGTAAAGGTGCTAATGTTTCATACATTCCTTTATTCGTCCTTTCTGTTTGTGCTTAGGTTTCACTGTTTTCCATATACTGTACATACAACGTTTGGACAACGATGTTCCGGAAGCGATGTTAAATTAGGAGAATTTTGTTAAACACAATTTTGTTTCAATAAAGTTTTATTAAATATAGAATATTTTTTTATGTTTTGCTGGCGAAATACATTTTAGGCAGAGACGTCTGCTCGGTCTTGTTAAATTGTTTTAAACCCCTTATTTCTGCAAATTCCCCCATCAGCAACAAACGGTTTGATAACTTCACACTTTCGATTGTACTTTTAAAATGTAACCTACGTATCTACAGAATAAGAATATTTAACTACTTCAGTAGTGAATGAGAAATTTGGTCGGTCTGGCTTTTAGATAAGGTTCTTATTTGATATAATTCTATTATTTAATTAAGTATCTTATTGTAAATATGATTCTTATCCTCTATATTCTTGTCGAGTATAGTCCTTTAGAGCAAGCACTGTGTCAGAAGATTCTGCGGAATCGCTTTTCACCTTTCTGTAGATGTGAATTTATCAAACTGTGTGCGCTGTTGCCAAATACTGTAAGGGGTTTAGATGAATTAACAAGACAGAGCAGATGTTTATGCCTAAAATAGATAGGTTTAAATAGATAGATTAATGATAGCAATTAAATCAGACTTAATAGTTGGATTTTATACTTTTCTTTTTATTTACTGTATGGACAGTCACATTATGCTTCCTCTATGTTATTTATCTCTCTATATATTCTCTAATTATGACTTGAATAAATCGCCTCACATCGGAGTGCGCTGGCGTGTTGGAAAAGCCAACGTTTACTGTAACTATCGAGTAGCCTATATAAGTGCAAGTCGCTGGTTTATACACGCCGATAAATGAATTTAAGATGGATTTTAAAGCATATTTTTTAGGCCTAAATATTCGTTTTAATTAATGGCCAGGTGTATTACGAAGTTGTTCTCTGCACGCTGTATCTGCATGGAGAGATTGTGTGTGTGTGCACGGAGAGTTTGTGTGTGTGTGCACGGAGAGTTTGTGTGTGTGTTTGTGACGTTATCTTCTCCTTCATACATGCTTCCAACCAACCAACCAACCAACCCTGGCCTCCAAACTCAGAAGCTAAGTGTCAAAGCTGATAACTGCTCCTTTGATCTGCTCGTTACGGCGGGGCGCCGACTGCTGATCAGCGTATAGTAACCTGTACAAGCCAAGCTCCTCCCCAAACACAGTGTAAGATAACTATTTACACTAACCATTAAAATGTTTAGAATTTAATTAAACACAAATATATAAATTAGACTTTGTTTATACATAATATTTTTATTATACCGTATATAAACTCATGCTAGGGTACTTTTACTACGCTGAAGTACCATTTAAAGCTATTTATTCATTTCTTTTTTATTTGCTTACTGTACTTACTTACTTAATTACTTACTAACTAGAGAACGCTTTAGTAAAGAGCTCTAAAACAACGGTAATACGAATGACAATGGATTATTACAGAACGTGTGAGTTGACGCCCATGCACCAATCACTAACCATTAAAATGTTGTATTTGAATTAAAATGGCACTTATATATTTGTGTTTAACTAAATTCTTAAAGCGTCGTGTTCACCCATGGGTTTACTGCATAAACACTGTTTTTTGCATTGAGTTTAATCATGCAGCACTTTTAGTATTTATAGCAAAAGCAACCCAACAGTGTGATCAAAGTACCCGAAATAACACTGAATTTATAGCACAACCCAACGATATTTAAAGCACATAAACACAATAAAACAATATTGCATGGGTGCGTTGTAACAAAGAAAGAGAGAAGAATCATAGAAAGAGAGAAGAAAATGAAGAATAAATACATATCAGTATTTACAGTTTAAGCTCGACACGTTTATGAGCTCCATCGCTTGCTGTCAATGGGCGCCTAAGAAAGAGAGAACACGTTTTCGGCTTCAGTAGACACACAATACTTCAGACTGAAACACGACTGCCCCCTACAGGTAATGAAGGGCATTTTCACAGCTTGGGATCCCATTTCTCGAAACGTGCGTTTTTAATGGCCAGATCTGTATTAGAGCCTGCGTGTGTCCTTAAGCCTGTGTTTCGCCACAGGGCTTAGGCTATGTGTCTTTAAGCCTGTGTTTCGCCATAGGACGTATGCTTAGTGTAACAGGTATTGGAGCCTGTCTGTGTCCCTAAGCCTGTGTCTTGCCAGAGAGCCCATGTTTCACCCTATGTTTGAGTACTGTTTGGGTTTGTTGTTTCTTTGTTTGTTTTGTGTCATTATTTTTTATATGCTGTGACTGCCCTTATTAAAAGACTCTTTTTGTTTACAAAACCCCTCTGCGTTTATGCCTGCTCTTTCCGCCCACAGTGACAACATCCGCCATTACACCCCGATCACGACAGTTGTCTTATTTTGTCGTTGAAATTTGAAATAGTTTTCTCACTTGTAATCATTAATGCTCATTTTATACATAACCTAAAATAAACCTACCTAAACCAGGGGAAATGTCCCTGAAAGATGAGTGTAATCACATGTCAAGAAAAACTCAGGTTATCAAAACCAATCAAGGTAAAAAATCACGGGACCAGCTAGTTAGGCTAAGGGTTCTGTCACTCGCTCGATCAGATCAGTTTAAAATGGTTAGCTGGTATAACCATAGCAAGAAACAGTACTGCTAAAGCATGTCAGCAAATTTTGACAATGAAAGAAGAAAAGTAACTGTAAAGTTAAGAATGTAGGGATAAAAAAGAGAAAGGCAAGATTCAGATGTTAGCCATGCTCATATTGAAGTGCATAAACTGTCATCTTGAATAAGCAGGGATAGTGCAATATCTCTCTCTCTCTCTCTCTCTCTCTCTCTCTCTGCGCATGCGCTGGGTGTGAGAAAGCGCGTGGAAGACTGTTTGGCGTCTTGCCAGATTTTCAGAAAAAACTTTCCGTTTTCTTTAACCCCCATTTCTTTATTTATTTCTTTATTTATTTTTTATGTATTTATTTCCCCTTAATCATTATTTAGCGAATGCGTTTTAAAAGACATTTAGTTTAAAACTTCATAGTAAGAGAGAGAGCGGGGCACCATGGCCTCTGAGGCCGGTGGGGAAAGTTTGTCTCTCCGTAATGGTGTCAGGTGTGTCACGGACAATGGGGTACTGGTGGAGGAGGTACTGTTAGCGGTGGGAGAGCAGGTCGGGTGCGACAACATCTACTCAGCCTCCCGGATGAACAAAGCGGTGGTGGTGTTTGTGAAAAAGACGAGCCTCGTGAGTGCGCTGATTAAGAGCGGAATAACCGTGAGAGGATCTGCGGTCCAGGTCACCCCTCTGTCGGCCCCCGCGACAAGAGTGGTGATCTCTAATGTGCCTCCGTTTATACAGGACGAGGTGATCATGAGGAAGCTGGCCCGATTCGGGAGGTTCGTCAGCCCCATGAGAGCCATCCCGCTCGGGTGTAAGAGCTCCAGCGTAAGACACGTCCTGTCCTTCAGGAGACAGGTCCTGATGGTTTTAAACAACCAGGAAGGAACACTGAATGTAAACTTTAATTGCAAAGCGGGGGACAGCAGCTACACCGTCTTCGCCACCACAGAGCCGCTGAGGTGCTTTGAGTGCGGGGACATCGGACACAAGAGGCTGAGCTGTCCACACGGAGCCGCGCAGCCGGGGAGCTCAGGGGGCGACTCGGCCCGGAAACAGCAGCAGCAGCGCGGGGACAGTCAGCCGGAAAACACCAAGGAGTCCGAGTCCGCCGCGGGCCTCAGCGACACACCCGAGCCAGCACTCATGGAGGTCAGTCATACACACACCGCCACCACAGAGACACACACCGCGCCCGGCGATGACCCGAACATCGCCACTACTGTACACAGCGAGAGTAAACATCCCGACCCGTGTACAGTAGTCAGCACTGACCACGCCCCCAATGCTGACCACGCCCCCAACACCAGCACCGGAGAGGCACAGGAACCTCAAACCTGCACACCGACACCAAAAGAAAAAACCTCAATAAAACCAAGGAGAAAAAGTGACGAGACGACCATCACTGAACAGAGCAGCAAACGGAAAACCCGCAGCCAAACACTGAACACAACAACACAGGACACAGAAGAAGCAGGATGCAGCACCGCACACACACACACAGAACCACAAGGAGACACAGAGGAACAAATAAACCAATTCTTACAGTTAACCGAAAAAGAAAAAAGACAAGTGATCAATAAACTATTCCCGGGAGACAAAAAAAAATTTAAAAAAAATCTCACATCAGCAAACAGGACAAATTACATGTAAATAAACCAGACTATGAAAACATAACAGTGCGACACAAAATTTTAAAAGACGTTGGATTTGTTGGTGGGGTGGAGGGTCACGGGGTTTTCCTTAAAAAAAAACCAAAAAAAAACCCGAATGTACATATGTTAATACTTTGTGTATGTATGTGTGTGCGTATGTGTATGTAAGTATGTATGTACACGTAATTGTATGTGTGTGTGTGTGTGTATGTATGTGTGTATATGTATATATATATTTGTATATATAATTGTAAAACAGTAAATTTATCAATTTGTTATAATAAAGTGAGTTAAAATCTCTCTCTCTCTCTCTCTCTCTCTCTCTCTGTCATTTGTATCTGTACATATGGATGCATGAGTGTATGTGAATGATTGTATGTGAATCGTTAACATTATATTTACTTAAGTAACTTTTGAAAAAAAAAAATACTTCTATGAGTACTTTTTCCTGCACCATACTTTTTACTTTTACTTGAGTAACTTCATGAAGAAGAAACGTTACTCTTACATTCGGCTACACTCGACTTGTTACTTTTCCAACCATTTATTGGACACATTAGATATTTTTTGTTTTTGCCAGAGAAATGCAGCTGGTGGATGTACCACGTGACTGTTTCACCAATCAGATGTAGCAACAATAATTACATAAATCCGTTGGACCAATCAGCCGCAAAACCAATAACCGCATGGAGTCAAATGGCCACACAGAAGGCAGGGGTCGGGGGAGGGTTGTCTTCAGCAATGGTAGACAGTGAAGCAAACATGTTGCGGTTAGTTTAGCGGTTTTATTTAATGTTGCAATCTTAACATTTAATTAGAAAATAAAGCTAGATGCTTAAAAATATAAGTTTCTTACATTTGTTCTGCTGGACACAGTTCATGGTAAAGTGAGGCCTCTTGTACATGTTCTAATGTTATTTGTTATCTGCTGAGGCATTTGCAGGGCAACTGAACATACAGTATATCTTACACAGGAAATAGTTTACACTGTTCAAACATCCATGTGTTACCTACAGTAGGTATTTATTTCAAAAGCTTTATATTGTTTTATATTGAGATTGGGACATTTGTATTTCTTATTCCTTAATTTGATATTTTGTACAGATATTTCATTTTTTTTCGTTTAATTTTTTTAATTTTATTGATTTTATCTGCTTACATACTTTCTAAAAAAAAATAATCAGACATTGTGATGAAACAGTTACTCAGTACTTGAGGAGGCTTTTCACCGAATACTTACTTGGGTGATATTTCAGATTACTACTTTTTACTTCTAGTTGAGTTTTACTGCACCATACTTTTTATTTTGAAGTACAGATACTTTTACTTGAGTAGATTTTTTGGCTACTCTACCCACCTCTGTTCAGAAGTAACACTCCTGTACTTTAGCACCATATGAACAGTCTACAAAGAACAGAAAGGACAAAGACAGGCTTTCATATACAGGCAAAGATGAGTTGAAACAACAGTAGAGTGTTTATGTTGAGACTGACTTTATTGATAGAAATCTTTACAGATTTTAATATTCTTTTGAAAAAGAAATCAAATCAAATAATCAATGAGGATATCAATAAGGATTATTAAAAGGTAATAATTGAAACAATCCTTTAAGCCAAGCTAACAAAGAAGACATTTTTGATTTGAATGATCTAATAGGTGAGATTCATTATATAAAATTTTCATTACATTTTTAGAATAAACTTTGCAGATTTTGAGGCCCCACCGAGGTTTTTGGCTGATTCAGTCACAGTTACATCTCCAGCAGTGTAAGTGACACCTTTGTAGGTTCCACTGGTTTTAAATTCCAGCACACCACCATTATGGCATGTAATCTTGACTTTGCCCTTGAAGGGGAGATCAACTGGAGCCTGGCCAAGTGTGATGTCCACATCCACGGTTTTACCTGGAAGGACTTGAACAGGAAATGAGTAATGCTCCATTCTCTCTTCACTCATCTCTGAAGCATATGTACCATCAACACTAAGTATGAAAACATAGTTTGATTTTTTCTTTGCAATCAGTGGGATTCCTGCGTTCACTTCCAGAGTGTATGTCAACTCCAATTTTCCGGTAACTGACCAGAAGGATTTCTGTGTTATTTTTTGGGAGGTTTCACTTTTGTATTCTTGAGTTAGAGAAGTATCATTGTGGTAGGTCATGGATTTGATTTCCCTGACATTCACTTTGGGTATCACTTCCTTAAGTGTAGGATACTCAACATCTGTAAGCTTAGTAGACTCGATCGTGTTAATGAATATGAAGCCGAAGCAATCAATATCTGAACCTGAACGCCCTGTGATTCCCATGCAGATCCCAGAAGCAACATCAACTGGAACTTCTTGGTTCAACCCTTCACTTCTCTGCTTTACATAGAACTCCCTGGAGTGAGTTGTTTTGAATTTGATGGCACCCAGACGTGTTCCCCTTGAATTTGCCCATAGTGAAAGGGAGGTGAAATGCTCTCCATCTTCAAATATAAACTCTTTAACATCCCCAGCAGGTACACCAAACTGCTTGGACTGGCCATCAGTAAGGCAGACCTTTATGGCCTTCACTTGCCAGTCACCGAGCCACACGCAGATCTTTTGCAATGTGGATCCATTTTCAGTGCCATTAAAATTAAAGGGGTTTCCTCCATTCGCACCAACTGCAACTACATCTGCCAGGGCTGACATTATCTTGAGCTTAACCTTCAAAAAGAAAACAGACAATTAGTTGTATTAAGGTCATTTTTAATAATTATTCTTTTTTAAAATAAATAATCAAAAGCTACTGTCAATATTATTTTATGATTCAGATCATAAAGTGTTTTCAGCCGACTGTTTATTTAATTAATTTATTCTTACTAACGGCCAATACGTTCTTTTGGAATAAAACCAGTCATTCATTCATAATATATGCAAATGCTTTACATAAAGTTAATTAACCTTAACTAAAATGAACAAATTACTTGTAACTTCTATCTCACACCACTAAAAGGTAGATAGTACCAAAGTACCAATATATATTTTGGGTAGACCAGTATGGCCATCTTTAAACAAAATGGCCGCAGCAAAATTATTCCATCGCACAATTTAAGCCATAAATGAGACCCAAGTTGTGATTCTAATCTATTCTTATTGGTAACCATAATTTAAAATTTCTTTAAAGTTGTTAAAATTGCACCTAATCAATAAAAACCTCACACCAAGTAATAATAGAAAACATAAAAGAATGAATAGATTGCAATAAATTGTTTAATATTGCTACTGTATCCAACTAAATACATTTCCCTTGCAAACGACTTGTAGATGTTTTTTATAATTAATTTATTTTGGATTAATAAATCAATTTAACGAATTAACGTTTTCATACATAGGAATTTTTGGCGATGAACCTTGATATTCCACCATGTGCTGGCAATGGCAGGGACGAAAGCAAAGATTGCATGGAAGTCGACATATTCATGTAATTTCCATGATTAATCTCCTAGACACGTCAGTGCAGCCCTATACTTGGGTTATTTGAAGCTGTTGTGCTCTTTCTATCCTGTCTGGTCAGCATCCTCACAAACCTCTGCCTAATTTTATTGATTTCTTTCATGAACATTGTAACCAATTACATAAACAGTACATTACATGTAAAACAATAAAATATGCACAGATTTAAAACAGTAAATTTATGCATGAACTATTAATAAAACATATAAATAAGACACAAACAACTGAGGCGCACATTGTGCACATTTCATCGCTCCAAACCCCTCTGGAAAGCTACAGCTTCTGAATGTTATTTCTTGGAGAAATAATAAGAGAAATTACCCCCACTGAGTATCTACCTCTGCTGTGTCGTCAACTACAATTCCATTAGGAAGGGCCTGTCATAAAACGATTAAAGACCATTATGTGACGTGAACTGGCGGTCACTTTATTTGTAGCTAAATTATTTTTATTTGTAAATGATCTTCTTTATAAGGGCCACAGGAAGACCTTCACAAAATTAAATAAAAAAGGTAGATCACATTCTCTCTCCCCCTGTCTCTCTCTCTCTCACACAGACACACAACAATTACTATGCTTTTTATCTTTATTAATGGTTTTTGCACTGCTCACCTTTTGTCTTTTTAGAATTTCTGCAGTTTACCTCAGTCTCTGTCCTCTTATGACTCTTGTTGGCCCTGGGGGTGAAAAAGTATGAGCAATGGTACAGTTGTTAGCATTTACATACACTACTGCATTCAATTGTACAGACACAAAAGACAGGGAGAGAGAGAGAAAGAGAGAGAGAGAGATTGCACTATCCTCGCTTATTCAAGATGACAGTTTATGCACTTCAATATGAGCATGGCTAACATCTGAATCTTGCCTTTCTCTTTTTTATCTCTACATTCTTGAATTTACAGTTACTTTTCTTTTTTAATTGTTAAAATTAGCGGACATGCTTTGGCAATACTGTTTCTTGCTATGGTTTCGCCAGAGAACCTTTTTTTACTTGATCTGATTGAGCGAGTGACAGAACCCTTAGCCTGACTAGCTAGTCCTGTGATTTTTCACCCTGATTGATTTTAATAACCAGTTTGCATTTTTCTTGACATGTGATTACACTCGTCTTCCAGGGACATTTCGCCTGGTTTAGGTTTATTTTAGGTCATGTAAAAAAAAATTTTAGTGATTACAAGTGACAAAACAATTTCAAATTTCAATGACACAAAAAGAAAATGAAATAAATGAATATATAAAACAGTCAATATATGTTATGTTGCTTAAGTTACTGTAATAGGGCTGTGTTTAGAGATTAACTATTCATGCCTAGCAAATATTTATTACTGAAATTTAGCATTTATCATGTCCATATTCAGACCTCAGAAGTAACTCATTCACTATGGTTAAATGCAGCAGTGTTTTATTTCACTTATGCTGCAACAATTTGCATTACTGGTGTTATTATTTATTTATTTACTCAATTAAGAATTATAGAAAATGCTACAAAAAAAAAAATGTTCAGAGTTTAAAATTCAGAAGTAGTGTGCTATAAATAATTTTACTTAATGGAACCTTAAAATAAAGCATTACTAAATACAGTAAGAGCAAGATTCATGTAAATTGAAGTAATCTACATATACGTTGAATAACAGACATCATGACAATCATCGGATCAAGAATAGCAGGAACACTTACAAGGAAGTCGTCAGAAGCAGGTAGCTAGAAGTAGAAGTTCCTTTAAAACAAGTCTCCTGGAAGATGCCGGTGTAAGGACAGAAGCTAGACATGCCTATTTATAATACTTAAAATGGGTGGGGTTAAACTTTACAACACACTTCCAAAGAAATGGTTATTCAGGGCAAGGGTGGACTATATATGTGAGCATTGGCAATTACTGTAAGTGGAAATCACTTTACATATGGCTCTTACAGATGTTAATTTCCTTAAACCATCAACGAAAACACATTGTTTTATAAAAGTTATAAGGTCTAATAAAACAATGGGACAAAAAGTCACACCCTCTAACATTGCGTTGGGTAGTATTTTGCTTTTGATTATTCACCATGGCATCGTTTCGATAAGCTTATGCATTGTCCCAACACTTATTTCGGTTTAGACTCAACTCAATTTCTCTCCAAGGTCTCGTGTTGATGATGGAAGAATGAAAGAGATAAATGTTGGAATATGTGCATGTCATCAGGGAAGAAAAAAAATAATTCATGGAAAAACCTGGTCATTCAGTATAATCACTTTTTTAAAAGAAGGTCATAGAATATACCTGTCTCTCAGATTATCCTACATCCTGAATTCCAAAAAACTTTAAGCCAATATTTGATTCACAATAGAACATAGAGAACAGGAATGTTTCAACTGAGAAATTTTACACTTTTATCCACTAAATGAGCTCATTTCAAATTTAATGTCTGCCTCAGGTCTCAAAAAAGTTGGGACGGGGGCATATTTACCATGGTGTAGCATCTGCTCTTCCATCCGTTCTGTTCCATTCTTACCTGATATAGGTTTTCAGCTTGTAAGAGTTTGCAGTCGTCTTTGACATACTTTTTGTTTAATGATGCGCCAAATGTTCTTTATAGGAGAAAGACCTGGACTGCAGGCAAGAGAATTCAGCACATGGACTCTTCTACTATGAAGCCATTCTTTTGTAATAGCTGCAGCAGTGTGGTTTTGCATTGTCCTACTGAAATACACAAGGCATTCCCTGAAATGAACGTGATCTAAACCCTTTATAATGTATACCTTTCAAAATTCATAGTGCCTTGCAAAAAATGCAAGCTGCTTATAATGTATCCTTCCTCTTTAGCCCAGAGGACACATCGTCCGTGATTTCCAACAAGATAATCAAATTTGGACTCGCCTGAACATAGAAGACGATGATTTTTTTTTTTTTTTTGAAACATTTCATTTTAAATGAGCCTTGGTCCACAGGACATGGCGATTCTGGACCATGTTTACATATGGCCTCCGTTTTGCATCTGCACATGGGAAGGTGGATTGTGTTTGCCAACAGTGACCTTTGGAAGTATTCCTGGGCCCATTTAATGATGTCAACGACACAATCATGCCAATGAGTGTTGTCTGAGCCCATCCAACAAATGTCTTTGGCCATGTCCCTTCAGCACAGAGATTTCTCCAGTTTCTCTGAATCTTTTGATGATGAGATGATGAGATTTGCAAAGCCCTTGACATTTGACATTGAGGAACATTATTTTTAAAGTATTCCACAATCATTTCACACACTCTTTCACAGATTGGAGAGCCTAAAGACAGTACTTACAGTAAGCATTTTTTTACATTGAGTTTTGGACAATTATGGCAATGATTTTAATTTCACTGTTTGTTTTTAAGGCACTACATGGTCTGTCTCTACAGAACATCAGTGACATGATTATTCCATTCAGACAGGGTTCTTCAAATGTGCTAATTAATTACTGCTAACCATTTTACAGTCATGATTATAAACAAGGGTGATGTACATTTTTCAGTAACTTCCTATAGATTGTGGACGATCATACATTTAAGAGGAAGATCAACTTGGACTCTTGAGAATTTTTTAATGTCAGGTGTCTCCTCAGTCATTTAATAATGAATATGCTGTCATGTCATTGTGCTCTTTTAAGTGTTAAATTTCTTTCAGCTTTACAGAACGTAGGTCAGCTTTGACTTTTATAAATGCGCTTTAGAAAAACAGTGAGATGTATAATACTTTCAACTCTCTTTGTAGTTAAGTGATATTCAAATCGTAAAACCATGGATTATTTGCAATGTTTATAAAATTACTTTAAATGTAGGTGTTTCTACACTTAATTTATAAGGAGACAAATTGGAGGAATTTGGGTAGGACTGAAACACAACATTACAGTTAATTGATTCAGAGGACAAAATGCATAAGAATGTTGGCAGTATTGGACCTTACATTATACTTCCAAAGAAAGGTGCGGGGATCCCATAATGTCTTAGCTAAAAGGCATATTACATATATTACACATCAACTGTCACTAAAATTTCCAAGAAGGAATGTTTGTTCTAGTTGCCAAAGGTCTGTTCTTGAACCATACATTACACTTCCAACGAAAGGTGAGTGTTTGCCTGTACAGTTCCTGTTAGATGAAAGCCTTATTATAATTATTTCCCATAGGTTAAATGTTTTAAACTGTCACTGAAATATCTAAGAAGGCATGTTTGTTCTTGGTGGCAACGGCAGTGACTAGATTCTGCGGAAGAATTCAGAAAAAGGCGGTCTTGGACTATACAATACACTTTCAATTAAAGGTCATTGTTTGCCTGTACAGGTTTTTGTTAGATAAAGGGATATTACATATGCTTTTCACATAGGTTAAGTTCTTTAAACTGTCATTGGAATATCTAAGAAGACATGTTTGTTTTTTTGGCAATTTAATCATGAATTATTGACATGCTTTTTATTTCAGTACTGAAGCACAACAAAGCACAAAAGCTCACACAAAAAAAACGTGTCAGAATTAATTGTTTTTAAAAGAAGTGACTTTTGGATTGCATTTCATTAATATGATTTGACAATGTTAATTAAACCCCCAAAACAGCCTTAAATAACAAAATATCAACTTTTCATGACAAAACATGGCACTTCACCTTAACTTGCCTCAGTTTGCAGCCATGAAAAAGGACCTAATGACTGGTTTTGCAACCCTTGGCAGCAACAACTGCAATGAAGCGTTTGCAATAACCGATAACATTGCTCTGGAGGAATTTAGGCAGACTCTTCTTTGCAGAATTTTTTTTAATTCAGCCACATTGAAGCATCGAGCATGAACCACCTATTTAACTGAGGTCTTAAACTGCAGTTCTTTAGATGTTGTCTTGAGTTCTTTTATGAGCTCATGAATGAGTCGCCATTGTGCTCTGGGAAGTAACTTTTGGGACAAATAACTTTTTTCACATAGTGCCACGTAGGTTTGGATAGCTTTTTTCCCTTAATAAAAAAAATCATCAGCAGAATGTTATTTTAACTGTTTACAGGAGTCCATGGGGAATGCTCTTCATGCCTTTTTTGGTTTTGTTCCAAATGCTCTAATCAACTCTTTGATATCACACTCCTGAGAGTCAGATGATGAAATAGAGGAAAATCCAAATCAGCTAGAATCTCAGTTTTTAAACCTAGCACGCTGCTAGTACGTGTGTCGGATTATCACTCCATCATCTTCACTATTAGAAGTCACATCACAAGACAATGCAAGAATAGGTACATTCACCATTTCGTACGGTCCTAAAAAATGTGTCTCACGTCTCTGCTCACGTTTCCCCGCAAAACACAATATATTGGAAAAAAATAAAAATGATTAATAAAATAAATTAAATCAGACTTAATAGTTGGATTTGATACTTTTCTTTTTATTTACTGTATGGAAAGTCGTATTATTCTTTCTCTGGAGAATAAACAAACCTGGTAGATTGTCTTGAAAGTCTTGACCAGTGAAGGACTGGCCATCTGGAGCACCATGAAACATTAATTGAAATGCAATTCTTATGCACAGAAAAAAAGAAACTACACAGTTATCATCCTTTTAATCAAAACGCTGCCTTTTGTTTTTTGCATCGAGTTTAATTATGCATCACTTTTAGTATTCATAGCAAAAGCTACCCAACAGTGTAATTAAAGTACCCAACAAAACACAGAATTTTGACTCAATATAAACAACCCAACGATGTGTTTACAGAAACCCAGCATTTTTTAGTGAACTACCACTAATGAATGGAGAAAGCGCAGTCAAAGCCCGGGGATTCTGCTTGCTGTCATGTTGTATTCAGTGAGTAGCATATATGTTTGTGTTTGTTGTATTTTTTCTGTAGTTTTATAGCTAAATCTGCTCATATCTGCGCACACGTTCATCCGCTTTAGATTAAAAAGCGTGCATGCGCAACTCATTTTCACTTTGCAAATGGCAGTGTTTATTGTTTAGTGTATAAACACCATAAAACAACATTCTTTTAGGCTAACATATAATACATTTTTGTATTCTTTGTCTTTTTGCACACACGCGCGGGTGTGTTACAATAATAATAACAACAATAATAACAATAATAATAAATTCGGAGCACTACTACCAATAATAATAATACTAAATGGAGAAAGCGCAGTGTAAGAAGTATCATCATTGAAGGAGAGAAGAAAATGAAGAATAAATACATATCAATATTTACAGTTTGAGCTCAACACGATTATTTAAATTTTGTTTATTGTAACATGTTTATTGTCAATGGGCGCCTAAGAGAGATAACACATTTTCGGCTTCACACAATACTTTAGATTAAAACACGACTGCCCCCTACAGGTAATGAACGGCATTTTCACAGCTTGCCTCGCGCTGTTGCGGCAGCTCGCAAGATTCCTTTTCTCAAAACGTGCATTCTTAATGGCCAGATCTGTATTTTAACATACCTAGCCGTACAAAATATACAAAATGTGACTACAAAAATAGAAAATACAGATACACTTGGGGTAATTGACATAGAATTTAAATAGAAATGTCCAGGGTGTGTAGAAATGTGCATGAATGTGTAAATGTGTAATGTCAATAAATTGTCCATAATTGTCCATAAAAGTGCAGTGCGCAAAAATGGTTTAGTCCAGCGTCTCACTGACCGCAACAGAAAAAACAGTCAGGAAGTGGTTTTCATGATCTCGACCTGACCTTGGTCCAGCATTGCTTGCTGTAGATTGAGTGCAAGTCAGGGAGCTTTGTGCAGATCATGCACCTCTTTCTTTAGCTTGTGAGTCCTGCATAGTGCTGTTCCCGAACCAGGTCGTGATGTCTCCAATGTAAGCACACTGGAGGGCAGTCTAAAGTCTCTCCCAGTGTCTAAGGAGGTAGAGACTCTGCCAGGCCTTTTTTGCCACAGTGTTAATGTGACAGGACCATGACAGGTCCTGCGTGATTTGAATACCGATGTTTCAGAAGCTGACCACTCTCTGGGGTCTGGTATTTCCTTTGCTGCTTTGTACTGTACTTATGTCCACTATCGACTCATTTGTCTTGCTGTCATTTAGAAAGAGATTGTTCCTCTGGCACCTGTTCTCCAGATTCCTAATCACCTCCAGGTAGGCTGGCTCATTGTTGTAAGAGATTAGAAAGAAAAAAAAGTGGTAAGTTTCTAGAATACCTTAAAAATATTAAACTTACAAAAACACAATCTAGTCATCTGTACATCATAAAAGAGACAGTCGGTTCAACAGTACAATGTCACCTGTTTGCATTTGAGCAGTCTGAGATTTCAGGCGTGTCACGTATTTAGATGCCTGTGACATGCTGGTCAGATTTACTGATTGAAGTTTTTGAAGACAGACTTAACACAGATGGTCCAAGGTGAGAGTTTTTAATTTAAATTACAGCTTTCACAATTCAGCCTGTGTTTAGAAGGATGTACTGTTACTCCTAGCTCAACAGTAAAAGACCTGGGCGTAATATTAGACAGTAACTTGTCCTTTGAAAATCATATTTCCAATATCACAAAAACAGCCTTTTTCCATCTTAGAAATATTGCCAAACTTGGGAGCATCTTATCCGTATCTGATGCAGAAAAGCTAGTTCATTCATTCATGACCTCCAGACTGGACTATTGTAATGCATTACTAGGTGGTTGTCCTGCATCCTCAATAAACAAGCTTCAGTTAGTCCAAAATGCAGCCGCCAGGGTTCTCACTAGATCCAGAAAATATGATCATATAACCCCAATATTATCATCCCTGCACTGGCTACCTGTTCAGTTAAGAATTAATTACAAAATAGTATTACTTACATACAAGGCTTTAAATAGTTTAGCTCCCACATACCTAACCAGTCTTCTGTTACGCTACAATCCACCACGCTCCTTAAGATCACAAAACTCTGGACTTCTGGTAGTTCCCAGAATTTTTAAATCTACAAAAGGGGGCAGGGCATTTTTATATTTAGCTCCAAAACTTTGGAATAGCCTTCCAGACAGTGTTCGGGGCTCAGACACAGTTTCCCAGTTTAAAAGTAGACTCAAGACGCATCTCTTTAATCTGGCATACACGTAACTCATCCCATAACCTCATACTCCAGTACATCTATCCTGAATGGCAACTACGCTAATTCTCCATTGTACCAGTTTCAGTAGACAAAGGCCAACCCTGCGAGGATCCTGAGGCATCCAGAGAAGGACCAGCTCCAGCTGGATTTTGCTTTATGATGGTTGGAGCTACACATCCTGCTCCTGTGCTTCCAGTGATCCAGACCCCATCTGCCCTTTGCACCTACTGACTCATCCCTATGCTGAACTGGACTTCATGTTAATTTAAAGAATTTCTGTTACATTGTACTTTTAGCTGCATAACACACATGATGTTATATCATCTCTATCTGTTTCCACCCAAATGAGGATGGGTTCCCTGTTGAGTCTGGTTCCTCTCAAGGTTTCTTCCTATTGCCATCTCAGGGAGTTTTTCCTTGCCACTGTCGCCGTCACCCTTGGCTTGCTCATCAGAGAAATTTCATTCATTCATCTCATTATTATCTAGACACATTTTTCTCACACATACACAGTTTATTCTTATTTTATTCTCATTAATATTTTATTTTATATATATATTATATGAATTTATTTCATTTTTGTGAAGCTGCTTTGAGACAATGACCATTGTTAAAAGCGCTATATAAATAAAATTGAATTAAATTGAATTAAATTAAATAATACTGTAAACCATATGAAAGGTTAATAATTTGTTATAGGACCAGCAGGGCGGTGTTTTTTGCTCTACAATGCAAATGGTGTGAACGGTGTCAGATGTGTAACTTGTCCAGATATTTAGCAACAATTTATTAAGGAGAAAAAGTGTTATTTAATATTTTTTGCAATACTTTGGGTAAACATTCCTCCATCAATCACATAGACATCAATAGCAGCAATTGTACATCATACTCACAGTAAGGTTGAGTCTAGTATTTTGACAGAGACATTTTTTGTGACTGTACACCACACAATTAATTTGAAATATTTAAAAACATTTTACAATGTCTACTTTTATTTAAAGGTAAAAAAAAAAAGGAACCTACATTTTCATGGCACCAAAATACCTAGAATACTCACTCATACCAAACGCACTGCTTATATAACCCCAGTCTTGTCTGATTTTTATTGGCTCCCAGTTGTCTACCGTATCGAATTCAAAATTCTTCTCCTTGTTTTTAAATCTATAAATCGCTTAGCTCTCTCTTACCTTTTTAATCTGCTTGCCCCCTACATTCCGACTCGTTCACTACATTCCTTTGATTCTGTTTTTTTTTTTTTTTTTGTCCCTCGGTACCGCCTTTCTTCAATGCGCGGCAGATCATTCAGTGTTATTGCTCCCAAACTCTGGAACTCTCTACCACACTCTCTCCGTTCTGTTAACAACATCTCCATATTTAAATATTTACTCAAAACTCATTTGTTTTCTGAATGTTACACTTGAATCCACCTGTCCTCTGCATGTCTGTCTTTTTTTGTGTGGACTGTCACAATATTCAAATTCAATAATCATAAATATTAAGAATTTGTTCATCACACATATGCAGAATCACTGATCATATCCACACTCTCTTCAGTGTGAGTACACCTTGCTCATCCTACTAACACCACTTTAGCATCACTTCCAGGTGGGCTATTATTGTGAAAACTCCTGGCTATAACTTCTATGTAGTCATTGTACAGGATTAAAGAAGGATTGGACTATTTATGTAGTAAAATAGAAATTTAGGCGTGAGGGTTACTTTATATACTTTATGGACTAAGTGTGTGGCCCTTTTTTGTCTATTATATTGTAAGCACTTCTTGGAGTTGGCGCACTGCAAGACTCTACAAAGACCTAGCACAATGTTACAGACTGCTGGTTGAGTGGCTGCTCTTGAGGAAAATGGAAACAGTTGTGTATTAATTACCTCTGATGGTATATTATTGACTGCAACTTGTGTAATCAGCAGGTAACATATTTTATTTATTTTTTGTTCATTAACTTGCCATGTTTAAAGCAAACATAATGTCTCATTTCAACAGCAGTACAGTACCTGGTGCCCATGGCCTTCAGATTATCCAAACTAAGTGTAACAAAAAAACTTAAAAAGGCTTGAAGAGAATTCCCTATACACTCCTGGACACAGTAAAAACAAAAATTTTGCTTATGATTTCATTTATTATAAAAAAAGAAGCTACCCAAACCTACCTGGCACTATGTGAAAAAGTTATTTGTTCCAAAAGTTACTTCCCAGAGCACAATAACGAATCATTCATGAGATCATAAAATAACTCGAGACAACATCTAAAGAACTGCAGTTTAAGACCTCAGTTAAACAGGCGGTTCATGCTTAAATACCCTTCACCGTGGCTGAATTAAAGCAATTCTGCGAAGAAGAGTAGGCCAAAATTCCTCCTGACTGATATAACCAGTTGTTGCAAATGCTTGATTGCTGTTGTTGCTACCCAGGGTGGCACAACCAGTCATTAGTAATGGGGCAATTCGTTTTAACCCTATGGCCATGTAGGTCTGGAAAGCTTCTTTTCCTATAATACACAAAATTATAATTTAAAAAAGGCATTTTATATCTTTGTGTAATAGTAAAATTTGCTTCATAATATGAATCAATTAAGTTTGACCAATATGCAAAAAAATAAAAATAAATAGGAGGGAAAATACTTTTTCATTAAACTGCATCTGTAAATGAAATTAAAGTTAAGGTGAAGGGGCTAAGTACAATTTTGTGTCATGAAAAGGATATATTTTGTTATGTAATACTGTTTTGGGGGTTTATTTAACATTGTCCCATAAATTTATGAAACACATTCCAAAATTTAATTATCAAAGTCATTTCTTCTAAAAACAATTGATTTTTTTTCCTGCATCATACGCATGAGCATTTTGTCCTTTTTTTTGCTTCAATATAAAAAAAACCTATAAAAATTCAAATTTTATTTGTCACAAACTGTTAGAATTAATTTATATATAAAGGAGTTATTTCTACTCTCTTGCTCTCTTCCTCATAGATCTGATATTAACGTGTTAAATCTTTCCTGTTGCTATCTTCCTGTCTCCTCTTGCATCTGCTCCTTAAGGTGTGAACGCTCCCACGCTCACCTTCCCATTCTCTCTTCATGTCTCTCTCCCCCTCTCTCTCTCTCCCCCTCTGTCTCCTTCCCCCTCTCCCCCTAACTCGAGCCAACATCTTGTGATCTGTCTCTGGACGGACACCTCTCTATCTTCCTCTCCTTTGATTCTTCAGGATCTCACCAGGACATTTACAATGGTTCATGTTCTTTGTAGTAACATATGTCTATGGCACAGGCGTTTGGTCTAACATATATAAACCCCATCTTTTGCTGTTAATAAACAGAGACCTTTCTGACAGACGACGTGTGTGTGTGTGTTTGACTGAGTCTCTCCTGGCGCCAGAGAAGCTTACCGAAGCACAGCGGACAGACCGAGCAACTCGCCTCTCGTACTACGTAACTTTAGAAAAACCTTACACATACACAGTCATAAACAATACGATATACAGTAAAATGCTTTAGACAACTGCCCGTGACCTTAAAATAAAAGACTATGAAATAGAAAAATAAATATGAAAAGAAAAACAGAAGAGGTAAATTTAACTAAGAAAGAATAAAATTAAATATAGAATTAAAATAAAATAACATAACCTTCAGTACAAAATAGGCAATAAAAGAGACATATATGAAAATATAGAGAAATAAGAGACAGCTGAACTGTACAGGACCAAATATACAATATAAGAAACATATATGAAAAATATGGTAGATGAGAAAAGAACAGCTGTGCAATACAAAGATATAGAATTTAGGACTATGTGTGGGAATGAGGTTGAATATAAATTGAGTATAAATAGAAATGTCATGGATTTAAAGTGTTTAAAGTGACTGCATCCGGGTAACAGAATGTCCAGGGGGTGTGCAAATATACTTGAAGTGACATATTTAAAGTGACTTGTAATAATTTAACCTAACTAATGTCCACCAATGTGTAGTTGTGCAGTGGCCACTAGTGTAAGTGAATGTCCAGAATTATTTATACGAAAAGCATGTAAATAATTCATGATTATTTTGCCAAAAAGAACAAACATGCCTTCTTAGATATCTCAGTGAAAGTTTAAAGAACTTAACCTATATAAAAAGCATGTGTCATATACCCTCTATCTAACTAATCAAAGTTGGCGAATCAAAGATGGCGCCGGTGAGGTCGGCTGCCGTCACGACTGCTCCGACCACCTTTTCTTTGTTTTTGTTCTTTAAGTTAGTTTACAGCGTTTTAAAACCGGCAAAATTACCACCATGGGGTACATTAGTTATGATAGAGACACTCTTGTTTCTATTGGTATACAATGTACTCACAATTCGACGTTTTTAACTCCGGATCCGAGCTGGCCGAGTGAGATCCTGAGGGACAACAAAGGACGCGACGCGAAGCGGCGGCCCCGAGGGAAACGAGCCGGCGTCAGGAACAGGCTGAGAGCCCGTGCACACCGCACACCTCTGCCTAGCATTCTGCTCGCCAACGTCCAGTCACTGGAAAACAAGCTCGATGACCTCAGGGCCAGGATAAAGTTCCAGAGAGACATTCGGGACTGCAATCTCCTCTGCTTCACCGAGACATGGCTGAACCCAGCGGTGCCGGACCACGCCATCCAGCCGGCCGAGTTCTTCTCGGTTCACCGCATGGACAGGACGCGGGACTCGGGGAAGTCAAGGGGAGGCGGCGTGTGTTTAATGGTGAACAACAGCTGGTGCAACAGCGCGAGCGTTGTTCCTCTCACACGCTCCTGCACACCAAACCTGGAACTACTGTCCATCATGTGTCGTCCTTTTTACCTTCCTCGGGAGTTTACATCGGTCATAATCAGCGCCGTTTATATTCCACCACAAGCGGACACGGACACTGCCTTATGCGAGCTGCATGAGGCACTCACTCAGCACCAGACACAACACCGGGACGCTGCGCTTATTGTGGCGGGGGAGTTTAATAGTGCAAACCTCAAACGTGCAGCGCCAAACTTTTATCAGCACATCACCTGCCCCACCAGGGGCGAAAGGACACTGGACCACTGTTACACCACAGTCAAGGCCGGTTACAAGGCACAATCTTGTCCACCGTTTGGTAAATCCGACCATGCCGCCATCTTCCTCATGCCAAAATACAAACAAAGGCTGAAACAGGAAGTTCCGGTTCAGAGGGAGGTCGCGCGCTGGACGGACCAATCGGTGGCCGCGTTACAGGACGCACTTGATGACGCAGACTGGGACATGTTTAGAAACAGCTCCGATGGTGACGTCAGCGTGTTTACGGAAGCGGTTGTGGGATTCATCGGGAAATTAGCGGACGATACCGTAGAAAAAAAGACTATTAAAACGTTTCCCAACCAGAAGCCGTGGGTGGATAAAACCATCCGCGACGCTCTGAGATCTCGGACCGCCGCCTACAACACGTGACTCGCGTCGGGGGACATGGAACCATACAAGGCTGCGTCATACAGCGTCCGGAAGGCGGTGAAAGAGGCGAAGCAGCGCTACGGGAGTCACAGCTCCAACAGAGTGACTCTAGGAGCCTGTGGCAGGGACTAAGGACAATAACGGATTATAAAGCACCAACATCCGGTATGATAAACGCAGACGTGTCTCTGGCAGACGAGCCTCTGGCAGACGAGCTGAACACTTTCTATGCTCGCTTCGAGGCTGCAGCTAAGGACGCTAGCGATGCTAATGCTAGGAAGTCACTGCCAGCACCGGAAGCGCGTTCATCATCACCGAGCATGACGTGAGAAGAGCCTTCAAGAGAGTGAACACCAGGAAAGCAGCAGGACCAGACGGCATCTCAGGCCGTATCCTCAGAGCCTGCGCAGACCAGCTAGCACCTGTGTTCACAGAGATATTCAACATCTCTTTATCTCAGTCGGTGATCCCCACATGCTTCAAAGAGTCCATTATTGTTCCTGTCCCAAAGAAACCTCATCCTGCTTCCCTTAATGATTATCGCCCTGTAGCCCTCACTTCAGTAGTGATGAAGTGCTTTGAACGCCTGGTCAGAGACTTCATCATCTCTTCACTACCAGACACACTCGACCCACTACAGTTTGCTTATCGTCCAAACCGTTCCACGGACGATGCAATCTCTCATCTCCTCCATACATCTCTTACTCACCTGGACACTCGGAGGGGGAATTATGTGAAAATGCTCTTCATCAACTACAGTTCTGCATTTAATACCATAATTCCCTCCACACTTACCACCAAGCTGGAGCACCTGGGACTCAGCTCATCTATGTGTCAGTGGATCTCCAACTTCCTAACTGGCAGACCACAGGCAGTAAGGATGGGCGGACATGTCTCAGCCTCCCTCACTCTCAGCACTGGAGCCCCCCAGGGTTGTGTTCTGAGCCCCCTGCTGTACTCTCTGCACACCCACGACTGCGTGGCCACTACCAGCTCCACCACCATCATCAAGTTTGCTGACGACACTGTTGTGGTGGGCCTGATCACGAACAACGATGAGACGGCCTACCTGGAGGAGGTTGGAAATCTGGAGAACTGGTGCCAGAGAAACAATCTCCTCCTGAACGTCAGTAAGACAAAGGAGCTGATAGTGGACTTTAGTACAAAGCAGGTGAGGAACTACCAGACCCCCGTCATCAACAGGAGCCCAGTGGAGAGAGTGGACAGCTTTAGATACCTCGGTGTTCACATCACGCAGGACCTGGCATGGTCCTGTCACATCAACACCGTGGTAAAAAAGGCCCGACAGCGTCTCTACCACCTCAGACGCTTGAGAGACTTTAGACTGCCCTCCAAGGTGCTCAGGAATTTCTACTCCTGCACCATCGAGAGCATCCTGACGGGAAATATCACGACCTGGTTCGGGAACAGCACCATGCAGGACAGACGAGCTCTACAGAGGGTGGTGCGATCAGCTGAGCGCATCATCCGCATCGAGCTTCCTGACCTGCACTCAATCTACAGCAAGCGGTGCTTGACCAAGGCCAGGAAGATCGTGAAGTACCTCAGCCACCCCAATAACAGACTGTTTACTCTGTTGCGGTCTGGGAAGCGATTCCGCTCCTTGAAGGCCAACACAGAGAGACTGAGGAGGAGCTTCTTCCCGCAGGCGATAAGGTCTCTCAACCACAACCACACCACTATGCAGAACTACACAATATTTTCATAATTGGTCAAATCTATCAATCTTCTTACATCCATGAACACTATGGACAATTACACGCTCACCTTCCTTCATATATACACTACATGTCGTACGTTACATCCTGGACCATTGCACAAGACACTTTAATAACCTTGCACACCTACCTTCACAACTACACTACATTTTACAGTTTTACGTTTACATCCTGGACCAGTGCACAAAGACACTTTAATAACCTCTGCACTAAGACACTTTGTTCTATGCATATTTGCACACACCGTACAGTATATTTCAATTTGCACAGTATATTTCTATTTTGTACATCATATTTCTATTTTTATTTTTAGTTCTATTTTTTTTTCCTAGCACATTTCTATTTTTATTTTTAGTTCTATTTTTCCTAGTTTAATTTAAATTTTTAATTTAATTTCTATCGTATTTCTTTTATTCATATTTATTTCTTATTTGTAAATTTTAACTCTCTTTTAGGGTCAATGGCAGTCGTATAATGCATTTCACTACATTTCGTACTGTGTATGTTTGTGTATGTGACAAATAAAATTTGAATTTGACTTTAAAACCTGTACAGGCAAACAATGACCTTTAATTGGAAGTGTAATGTGTGGTTCAAGAACAGCGAGTTTCTTCTGAATTCTTCTGCAGAATCCAGTCACTGCCTTTGGCACCAAGAACAAACATGCCCTCATGAATATTTCCGTTACAATTAATGTGTCATATATGTCTTTGATATATGTCTTTCAGCTAAGACATAATAAATGGGTATCCTCTCACCTTTCTTTGGAAGTCTAATGTAAGTTTGAATACTGCAAACATTCTTCTGCATTTTGTCTTCTGAATCAGGTACATGTCTTTGTTGTGCTTTCGTCCTACCCAAATTCCTCTAGTTTGTCTCCTAATAAATTAAAATGAGAAACACCTACATTTGAAGTAATTTTGTAATCATGCAAGTAATCAATAGTTTTATGAAATAAGGAAGCCTCGAGTACAAAGACAGTTGAAAGTTTCACTTATCATTGTTTTTCTAAAGCGCATTTATGAGTCAAAGCTGACCTAAGCGCTGTAAACCTGAAATAAATTTAACACTTTAGCACAATTAAATTAAACAATTTAATTAAAACCATTGTTATATTTGTCCAAAAGTCAGTGTAGAAATGCATACTGTAAATGTTGTCTTCAGGCTCTCCATTCTGTAAAAAAGTGCGTCAAATAATTGTGGAATACTTTAAAAAAAAAATGTTCTTCAATGTCACATGTCAAAGACTATGAAAATCTCATTTCATCAGAACATCATCAAATGCTTCAGAGAAACTGGCGAAATCTCTGTGCATAAGAAACATGGCAGAAAACCTTTGTTGGATGCCCTCAGATGACACTTAGTAGCATGGTTGTGACATTATGAATAATTACATTTGAAATGAGCTCATTTAGTGGATAAAAGTCTAAGATTTCTTCGTTGAAACATTCCTGTTGTCTAAGTTCTATTGTGAATAAACTATTGGTTTAGCCAATTTGAACGTCTTTTGGTTTTCATTTCATTAAAATTTAAAAGACGTCCCAACTTTTTAGAAATTCGGGATGTAAAATAATCTAAGAGACAGGTATATTCTATCACCCTTATTTAAAAAAGTGATTATACTAAATCACGTTTTTTCATCAGTGGATTTTTTTCTTCCCTGATGGCATGCACACATTCCAACATTTATCTGTCTCATTCTCTCATCATCAACACAAGACCTTGGAGAGAAATTGAGCCAAGTCTAAACAAAAATAAGTGTTGGGACATTGCATAAGCTTATCGAAACAATGCCATGGTGAATGCGTAGCATAATCAAAGCATAAGACTGCCAATGAAATGTTAGAGGGTGTGACTTTTTGTCCCATTGTCTTATTAGACCTTATAATTTTTTTAATGAAAAATGTGTTTTCAGTGACAGTTTAAGAAAATCATTATCTGTAAGAGCCATATGTAAAGTAACTTCCACTTACAGTAAAAGCCAATGGTCACATGTATAGTCCAAACTTGCCCAGAATAACACACACCATATCTTTGAAACTGTATTCATAAAGTTTAACCCCACCCACTTGATATATCATAAATAAGCATGGTTAGCTTCTGTCCTTAAACCAGCATCTTCCAGAAGACTTTTTTTAAATTTACTCCTAGCTACCTGCTTCTGGGGACTTTCTTGTAATTGTTTCTGCTATTCTTGATCTAAGGATTGTCATGATGTATGTTAATCAACCTCTTTGTAGATTATTTCAATTTACATGAATTTTGCTGCTACAGCAGCACATTGCACTACATGGCTCTACAGAACATCAGTGACATGATTACTCCATTCAGAAAGGGTTCTTCAAATGTGCTGATAAATTACTACTAACCATCTCACATTCATGATTATAAACAACGGTGATGTACATTGTTCAGTAACTTTCTATACATTGTGAAAGATCATACATTTAAGACGAAGATCAGCTTTAACTATTGCTGCATTTTAATCTTGACTTAAGACCAATATTTTCTTCTGGACTTATGAGAATTGTTTTCATGCCAGGTGTCCCCTCACTCATTTAATAATGAATATGTCCTACTGTCCTTGTACTTTTTTAAGTGTTAATTTTCTTTTAGCTTTACCTCACTTAGGACAGCTTTGACTTATAAATGCCCTTTAGAGAAACAATGAGATGAATTAAACTTTCAACTATCTTTCGACTTACTGTAAGTCATCATCAATTCTTAAAACCATTGATTACTTGCATGATTATAACATTACTTCAAATGCATTCGTTTCTCAAGTTAATTTATTAGAAGACAAATTGGAGGAATTTGGGTAAGACTAAAGTACAACAGTCTTCCAAAGAAAGGTGCGGGGGTCACATTATTTCTTAGCTGGAAGGCATATTACATATATTACACATTAACTGTCACTAAAATATCTAAGAAGGCATGTTTGTTCTTGGTGGCAACGGCAGTGACTACATTCTGCTAAAGAATTCAGAAAAAATAGCCAATCTTGAACCATACATTACACTTCCAATGAAAGGTGAGTGTTTGCCTGTACAGTTCCTGTTAGATGGAAGGCTTATTATAATTTTTTCCCATAAGTTAAATGTTTTAAACTGTCACTGAAATATCTAAGAAGGCATGTTTTTTTTTTTTTTTGGACAAAACAGTCACTAAATTCTTCATAAGAATTCAGAAGAAGCGAGGCGGTCTTGGACCATACAATACACTTTAAATTAAAGGTCAGTGTTTGCCTGTACAGTTTTTGTTAGATGGAAGGTGTATTATATAAGCTTTTCACATAGGTTAAGTTTAAGTAAATCCTTCATACCAGCTCTAATCTAAGGTGCTGTTTTTCAATCACTTGAATAAAAGAGATGGAGTTTTTCCTTTAAATAACATGTGTTGTATTGTTTTTAATTACTTTACTGTATATACAACCGATTATTTTTATGCTATTTTACAAATGCAAAATACAAATAGATTTTATTTGTCTTTTTTATGTTTAAAAAATAAAAAATGAAATTAAAATATTTTAGGAAAACACCAAAGAAAATTATTGTGTATAAAGTGATTAAAAAGCAATACAATGCATGTTATGATAAGGAAAATCTCAGTTTTTTCCATTCCATAAATTCTAAATGGTAACAATGTCAATTTTAGAATCTAGCATTCAGAAGATTTTAAATTGACACAAATTTAAGAAGAGGCCTGAAGCACTGCAGGTCTTCTGAAAGGCCTCAGATCCAAGAGTGTCTTAAAGTGAGGAGGGGTGTATTTTAGTGTATTTGAATGTATAGGTGAGAACAGCTGATTCACACCTGGAAAGGGGTAAATTATTTGCATTTGAATGTTCTCTGACATTGTTGAGCACACCACAAGAACACTAAAAGAGAAACAACCTAGAATAAATAGGAATAAGAGTCCCTGATTATAATACTGTAATGGGTTCGGCCCTATTTGCACAAGCAGCACCATGAAGCACGGACACGAGGCGAGGTCTAATGGGGAAAAAAGGTAATTTATTTAGGTAAATGGGGAGAGAAAGGGTTAAGGAGGGAGGACGGAAAGAACGGGAAGAATTGAAGGTACACATGCAGGTCTGGGGGCATTGCCTAGCTGCCATGCAGGCCCACAGCTGGCGATAGGTACCAGTGGGCGGAGTGGCAAAACGGAGCACTCGGGTGAAGCGCTCCTGTTCTTATCCTGCTGTCACGATGGCCGGCCTTGCCCCTCCCAGCTCTCTCTGGGTGCGGCCTGAGGCGGGAGTTCTCACTGATTTCCGTTGGCTGGGCGTCTTTCCCGGCTGAGATTGGGGGGCCTCCTCGCCGCCTTTTCCTCTTCGGTGGCAGGGACGCGAAGGCGGGCTGTCTTCAGCGCGTAGATCAAAGAGCGGAATTGCAGTGTCCTTTTTAAAATCCCTGGGGCGCGTCATATTTCCCATCTCTTCTACTCCACCGCATTACGTTCCTTCCCGGACCCCGGACTAAACTCCGCGCCTTGCTTTTATAATGTGGAAGAAGCCCGAGATCCTATTAAGGTTAATTATCACCAGCTGGCCCGAATAGGCATTTCTGGTACTTTGCATACCTGCAGAAGGGGGTGCAGCCTACCTAGGGAGCCTACGGAGTGAGCGAGGAGCTATAATAGATTTGGGCGCATGCCCATCAGAGGTGCACGCCGTGAGAACTACAGAAATATTATTTATAACAGCAAAATTCCTCTGCGTTTTGGAAAAAAATTTTTTTTATCCAAACTGCAGTTGAGCGCTGATTAGACTACTTATGAAATTAAAGAGGAGGATCACAATGCTGGCACAGCATCCCGAGCTCAAACCTCAAAAATTAAATTAACAAATTAGTGTCATGCACACTCAAGACGCGACCGGCACTAGGACCCGGAAGTAATGCGGTCGCGAACCAGGAAGCATAAAAGGAGTAAACAAACCACAGTACAACCCTCAGTCATTGAGTTGCCCGATGTCGCCTCGGTTACGGTCATCAAACTGTGAGTACTCACATTTTTATAGGACGCGGGTTAGATTGTGTCTTTCCCTTGCTATTTAATCGTGAGATTCCTTAAACTAACTGCGTGATTATCCTGCCTATTCGTGTCACTCCGCGTTTGGGTTTACCAGTCACGCTAAAGCTACGTCTTCTGGTCACCTCAGGTTAGTTCTTGACAGATTGACTGAGCCTTCCGCGGTGAATCCAGCGGAGTATGCGCCCCTATGCGACGTGGTGGATCAGCATGCCACGCTCATCAACCAGCTAACCGGAGAGCTCGCTACTCTACTCTGAATACAAATATCTCGGAGTCCATCTGGACAACAATCTTGACTGGTCACTCAACACAACGGCACTCTACAAGAAAGGACAGAGTCGGTTGTATTTTCTTCGAAGGCTCAGGTCTTTTAACATCTGTAACACCATTCTGCGGATGTTCTATGAAACCGTTCTGGCGAGTGTCATTTTTTATGCTGTGGTCTGTTGGGGTGGTAACATTAAGGTGTCTGATAAGAACAAACTGGACAAGTCAATTAAAAAGGCCGGATCGGTGCTAGGCATGGAGCTTGACTCTGTGGATGTAGTAGCAAAGAGGAGGATTCTATCCAAAGTACAATCCATTTTGAACAATCCTTCTCACCCGCTATACAGTGTCTTTGCTGAACAGAGGAGCAGATGTGGATTTTTTACTAACTGTTAATTCAATTCAATTCAATTCAATTTTATTTGTATAGCGCTTTTAGCAATTTTCATTGCCGCAAAGCAGCTTTACATAGTCAAAAGAATTATTTAAGTTTGTATGAAATGTGAATTTGTATGAATCAAAATGGTCAGTTTGTCCCTGGTGAGCAAGCCGAGGGCGACAGTGGCAAGGAAAAACTCCCTGAGATGGTAATAGGAAGAAACCTTGAGAGGAACCAGAATCAACAGGGAACCCATCCTCATCTGGGTGAAACAGAAAGCAGTAAATGATCTGCATTTATACAGTGTGTAGGGTGGGAGGCAGTTCAGCTATAATAGCTGATGTTAATTGATGTTAATATGGAGTCCAGGTAGTTATTGAAGACCCAGGTAGACTTGTAAGAAGTTCCATTCATGAACTATCGAACTGTCAAGTCCCCAGAGAAACAGTTGCCAACACCAGTCAAGGCCAGAACCATTTTCTAGGTAGAGAGAATCATTCCCAGACACCAGACGCATCCCAGAGAGACACACGGGGCATCCATGTGACGAGATCTTCAGCCAGAAGCGGGGCACCAGGATGGGTCAGACAGGTCTGGAGGGCAGAGGGAGTCTGGATCACTGGCAGCTCAGGAACGACATGTGTAGCTCGACAGAGAGAGAGAGAAAGAGTGAAAGGGGGGGACAGGAGGAGAGAGAAAAAAGAAAGAGGGGGGGAAAGAGAAGAAGAGGAGAGATGGCAGTTAGGTATGGTCACAGTCACACAATGTATAATGTGAATGTATATTAACTGTAGAGTGCAAGCAGAGACTCCGGCAGGACTAACTATGACAGCATAACTAAAAGGGAGAGCCAGAAGGAAACACAAACATGAGGGCTTCCTGACATGTAAAGCAAACAATCACCTCACCGTCAGCAAACCTGAGTGATCAATGAGAGTGAGGAAGACAGCATCCAAACATACCAGTTCACCATAATACTCTACGTCCATGAGTCCCCCAGATCTGCTCCTTTACCTATGGCAAATCTATTTATAAAAATGCTTGGCTAAATAAATAGGTTTTTAGCCTGGACTTAAACACTGAGACTGTGTCTGAGTCCCGAACACTATTTGGAAGACTATTCCATAACTTTGGGGCTTTATAAGAAAAAGCTCTGCCCCCAGCTGTATTTTTCATAATACGCGGTACTGACAAGCAGCCTGCATCCTTTGATCGAAGTAGGCGTGGCGGATCGTAAGACACTAGCATTTCGCTCAGGTACTGCGGCGCGAGACCATTTAATGCTTTATATGTCAAGAGTAGTATTTTAAAATCAATGCGAAATTTCACAGGGAGCCAATGGAGTGAAGATAAAATAGGGGTGATGTGCTCATATCTTCTGGTTCTGGTGAGGACTCTCGCTGCTGCATTCTGGACTAGCTGAAGCTTATTTATGCATCTAGCTGAACAACCAGACAGTAAGGCATTACAATAGTCCAACCTAGAGGTGATAAAAGCATGAACTAGTTTTTCTGCGTCGTTTAGCGACAATAAATTTCTTATTCTGGCAATATTTCTGAGGTGAAAGAATGCTATCCTGGTAATATTATCTACATGTGCTTCAAATGAAAGGCTGGAATCAATAATCACACCAAGGTCTTTCACTGTTGCATTTGATGGAACAGAAAGGCCATCTAAAGTTACGGTGTGATCTAAAATTTTACTCCTAGCTGTATGCGGTCCTATGACTAGAACTTCTGTCTTATCCGGATTTAGCAGAAGGAAGTTAATTAGCATCCAATTTCTTATGTCCTGCACACATTGCTCAATTTTAGTAAGCTGTTTTTTCTCATCAGGTTTTGCTGAGACATATAACTGTGTATCGTCAGCATAACAATGAAAACTAATACCATGCTTACGGATTATGTTGCCCAGAGGAAGCATGTAAAGGGAAAAAAGCAGTGGACCTAAAACTAAACCCTGCGGAACGCCAAACTCCACTAGAGAACATGCAGAATAATCACCATTTAAGTCTACATACTGATAACGATGGGTCAGATAGGATCTGAGCCAGGAGAGGGCTGTACCCTTAATTCCCACTACATTTTCTAATCTGTGAAGAAGAATAGCGTGATCAACAGTGTCAAAAGCTGCACTGAGGTCAAGTAATACAAGCATAGTTACACAACCCTGATCAGAGGCCAATAGAATGTCATTTACTACTTTAACGAGCGCTGTCTCTGTACTGTGATAAGGCCTAAATCCTGACTGATACAGTTCATGTATGCCATTTCTATGTATATATGAGCATAGCTGCTCCGCTACTATCTTTTCCAGGATCTTAGAGATAAAGGGGAGGTTTGATATTGGTCTGTAACTGGACAGCTGACAGGGGTCGAGGTCAGGTTTCTTAATTATTGGTTTGATAACTGCTAATTTAAAAGATTTTGGAACATATCCAATGCTGAGTGAAGAATTAATTATTCTCAACAGGGGTTCTATTATTGCTGGTACTATCTGTTTAAGAAAATGTGTCGGTACAGGATCTAATATACAGGTTGATGAATTTGAAGAAGAGATGAGTGAAATTAGTTCATTCTCTTCAAGGGGAGTAAAGTATTCTAGGTTCTGGTCTACTCAACAGAACATTATCACATACCATATTAATAATATAATTACTGCAATACTACTTCCCAATAATATATGTAATACAAGATTACATACAATAATACAATATTACATAAACAATACTAGATGATTGTGCAATACTTACAAGTGGCCCTGAGTCATATTCTTATGGTACTTACTGTTTTAAGAACTTTTTTTTTTTTTTAAGATTATTATTATTATTATTTATTACCTTTATTCTTTATTACCTTTCTTAGTTAACAACTGTGAGCACCTGTAACCGAGCATAAGCAATTTTCCTCTGGGATTTATAAAGTTATATGAATCTTGAATCTTGAATCTACGTCAGAGTGTCCAAGACGTCGTGGCCTTGCGCCGCGAGGTGGCGGAGCTCCGGCAGGAAAACGCTGTTGCTGACGTGGCGAGCCGCACCCCCCCGTCGCTGCGGCCGCAGCGCCGCATCAACCCCCCCCCCCCCCCCCCCCCCCCCGGATGTCTTTCTAGCTCTACCGGATAAATGGGACGGCACGGACGTAAGATGTAGTGTGTTCTTGACAGCGCTAGATCTGGTGTTTGAGTTCAACGCCACCAAGTACTCCACCGACCGGCTTCGCATTGCTCTTCTCGTCTCGTTGTTGTCCGAACAGGCAGCTGAGTGGGCCACGGCAGTCCTTAGAGCAGACACCGATACCGCCCATTCCTACAATGAGTTCACCAGCCAGCTTAGACTTACCTTTGAACATCCTGCGGGCGAGGTGGAGACCGACACAAAGCTTTACCACCTGCGGCAGGGGGGATTGTCCGTGAGTCGCTATCCCGCTGAATTCTGCACCCTCGCAGTACAGACATCCTGGGGAGACGCCGTGCTCCGGACATCCTACTACGAGGGACTGGCTTCGCGCATCAAGGACAAACTGGCCGGACGAGAACTCCCCACCACACTGGAGGGCCTAATCCAGCTCGCCCTCCACATCGACCAGCACCTCCTCTCTCGTCCGAAGCCAGCCCCGAGGACCCTGCCGCCAGCTCTGACCTACGCCCACACGTCACCTCGACCATCCACCACCTTCACTCCCGCCATCATCGAACCCGTCGGATCTCGACCTTCTGCCACAGGCTATGGAGGAGTACGTCGCCAACGCCCTGCGCCACAGTACCATCCGGCCCTCCTCCTCACCAGCCGCCGCGGGGTTTTTCTTCGTCAAGAAGAAAGGGGGCGAACTTCGCCCGTGTGTCGACTATCGGGGGCTAAACAAGATCACAATAAAGAACCGACACCCGCTGCCACTCACCAACTCTGCCCGGACGCCCTCTCTGGTGCCACCATTTTCACGAAGTTGGACCTCCGGAGCGCCTACAACTTGGTGCGTATCAGAGAGGGCGATGAGTGGAAGACGGCGTTCATCACACCCACTGGACACTACGAGAGCCTGGTCATACCATTTGGACTCTGCAACGCACCCTCGGCCTTCCAACAATTTATCAATGATGTCCTCAGAGACATGCTGGGCCGATGGGTGTTCGTCTACCTAGAGGATATCCTCATTTATTCCCATAACTCCAAGGAACACATCCAACACGTTCGGGCGGTTCTTAAGAGATTGCTCGCTCACCAACTGTACTGGAAGCTGGAAAAATGTGTCTTCCACAAGCACTCCACCACGTTCCTGGGTTTTGTCATCTCGCCCCAGGGTGTGGCCATGGATCCACAGAAGCTCGAAGTTGTGCGTCACTGGCCCCTACCCAGGACCCTCAAACAGCTTTAACGTTTTCTGGGGTTTGCGAACTTCTATCGTCGCTTTATCCGGGGCTACAGTACAGTTGCAGCACCATTAACTGCTTTGACCAGGCCCTCGCTTCACCCGGTTCGTCTTACACCTGCCGCCATCTCCTCCTTTCAAGATCTGTGTCATCGTTTCACCACCGCTCCCATCCTTCTCCACCCAGACGCCAACCAACCTTTCGTTGTGGAGGTGGAGGCGTCGGATGTGGGCGCCGGCGCCGTTCTCTCCCAACGAGGTCCAGACCAGAAACTGCACCCGTGTGGTTTCTTCTCCAAGAAATTCAACCCCACTCAGCAGCGATACGGGGCAGGGGACAGCGAACTGCTGGGCATAAAGTGGGCCTTGGAGGAATACCGTCACTGGCTCCAGTGCGCCATTGAGCCGTTCATCGTCTGGACCGACCATCAGAACCTCATCACCATCAGGAACCTAAGACAGCTAAATTCACGACAGGCACGGTGGGCTCTCTTTTTCGAACAGTACGACTTCCATTTGTCGTACCGCCCGGGGTCCAAGAACACCAAGGCCGAGGCACTTTCAAGACAGTACGACGAAGACCTTCCCCGGGCGGATCCCGTGCCTGTCATTCCCTCTTCCCGGATCATCGCACCTCTTCAGTGGAACTTGGACACAAGGGTCCGCCAGGCACAGGCAGCAGAGGCCGGGCCGGCAGGCGTGCCGCCTGGACGACTCTACGTACCTCAGAGCGTGAGATCAGACGTCCTCCAATGGGGCCACTCCTCCTCGGTCGCCGGACACCAAGCGACCCGGAGGACCCTCTCATTCATCCGACAGGCGTTCTGGTGGCCATCAATGAGAAGGGACATCATTAAGTTCATTCAGGCATGCCCGGTTTGCGCCAGGGCCAAGGACACCAATCAGCCATCCCCGGGAGAGCTCCAACCACTTCCTGTTCCTCGACGGCCCTGGACGCACATCGCCCTGGACTTCATCACGGGCCTGCCGGTCTCCGAAGGGAAAGACACCATCCTCACCATTGTTGACCGGTTCTCCAAGGCTGTGCACCTGGTGGCCCTCACCGGACTCCCATCAGCCAAAACCCCCGCTGAATTAACACTGGAACACGTAGTCCGCCTGCATGGGTTCCCCAAAGACATCGTCTCGGACAGGGGGCCCCAGTTCACAGTCTTTCCCTTGCTCCCCAATTGTGAGAGTCCTTAAACTAACTGCGTGATTATCCTGCCTATTCGTGTCACTCCGCGTTTGGGTTTACCAGTCACGCTACACAGGGCTAACCGCTAAAGCTACGTCTTCTGGTCACTTCAGGTTAGTTCTTGACAATAAGTCTAAAAAAAAATTAATTAGACTATAAAAAATTATTCTGCATCTATTTTTAGGCATGCCAGCTGCCACTTTTCATTTAGAAGTTTTTCAATACATATCTTATTGTGCTCACGTGATATCAAGCATTTTTTGAACCTATGGAGGTTTTGAGCTGTACACACCTGCATTCTCGCCTAAACAACTCTTAAAACTATACTTTGTCACACAATAAAAGTAATATTTCGAACAGGCTGCCAATTGAAGAAACCAAAGAATAAAGAATAAACCAGTGGTTGAGTCAAAATAACTCAACCAGGTGTTAAATTGTAAATGACTTACTACATCTCATTTGACCAAATATAAGCAGAACAACAATGTGTACCTGAAATAACCCAGAATTTTGACCCAGCATAAACAACCCTACAGTGTGTTTACAGAAACAACACAGCATTGTTTAGAGTCTTTTAAGTTATTCTACTGTTCTATTTTAAAAGTCTATTTTGCAGTTATTTTTATACTTAAAGTTTGGTGTCTTTAAATGTAATTGTTTTAAATAACAGAGATACACTATATAACAGTTCATTCTTTGTACAAATGAACAAAGTCAGCTAGTGAACTTGATCATCTGTCTAAACATTCAACCAATGTGCCCTTTCAAAAGCTACACTCAATGCTGCGTGAAAATGCTATGGGAACATCTTTGTGTGTTGCCAGTTGTGAAGCATGTGTGTATAAAACACGGTTATATAATTTAACGTTTTTAACTCCGGATCCGAGCTGGTCGAGTGAGATCCTGAGGAAGAACAAAGGATGCGACGCTAAGCGGCGGCCCTGAGGGAAATGAGCCGGCGTCAGGACAGACTGAGAGCTTGGCACACCGCACAACTCTGCCTAGCATCCTGCTCGCCAATGTCCAGTCACTGGAGAACAAGCTTGATGACCTCAGGGCAAGGATAAAGTTCCAGAGAGACATTCGGGACTGCAATCTCCTCTGCTTCACCGAGACATGGCTAAACCCAGTGGCGCCGGACCATGCCACCCAGCCGGCCGAGTTTTTCTCGGTTCACCGCATGGACAGGACACGGGACTTGGGGAAGTTAAGGGGAGGCGACGTGTGTTAAATGGTGAACAGCAGCTGGTGCAACAGCGCGAGTGTTGTTCCTCTTACACGCTCCTGCACACCAAACCTGGAACTACTGTCCATTACAGATGTGGCCATTAAGACTGCACGTGTTTTCTCATGAGATGCCGCAATTTAACGCCGGTGTGCCGCGACTTGCCGTAAGCAACATTTGGGAATTTAAATAAATGTATTGTCCTTCACTAAATATCCGCCAGATGGCGCATGGAAGGACTTTAAAAGCCAGACCAAGTACGACAGAAAATTGTGTGTAATTAGTTAGCCTAAAACAATATTGTCTCCAATGCTAAAGCAAACATGAATTTGCATTTAAATGTTGTCTGGCATTGTAAGCACACGCAGTGACACTAAAAGAACAATAGGATTAATAGGAATAGGCACTAAAGGCACACCAATTTAGGCACTAAAGAGGAGGATTTTAATTTAGACTATAAAAAAATTTACCTGCGTCTATTTTTAGGCGTGCCAGCTGCCACTTTTTAGTCTTATAATGCCCACATGACATGCTGGTACAGAGCTGGACATAGCTCATCCATGCCAATGATCCCGGGTTTTCACCCTGCGCTATAAAATACGAGTACGACGGCCATCCACGGACAGCAGCTCCTGCCTCCGTCCGCTCGCGCTGGCTCTTCTTTGAAGTCCCTGGGGCGCGTTCCAATTTCCCCGTTTGCATGCCGCACTTCCGCGTTGTGTGCGCGCGTCTCACTCACACCGCGTAGTAAAATCCACTGTAAACCAACAAACCCCGAGTATTTTATAGCGCAGATGAACCCGGGATCATTAGCAAGGAGAGCTCTTCTTCAATATTCGTGCTTAATTCCGCAGCCCCGCTTCTTCGCATATCTGAAGGAGAGGCCGCCTAACTAGTGAGCGAGGAGCGATATTGATTTGGGCGCACGCCGTGACAGGCTGAAAAAAAAATATTGTCCTCAAAAATGTAACAGATGAGGACTCTGATTAATGTGCAAAAACTATATAATAAAACTATATAAGATTACATGCCTTTATAAGACTCAACTTTTATTTAAGCGCACTCACAATAACGAAAAAACGTGATTTTATAAATGTTTGAAAGCAAATAAGCTGCGCTGTTCTGTATTGTTTTTGGTGAACTTGAGCGCGTCAGAAAATGAACGCAAACGTTTTTATAAATGGTCAGAGTCAGTCTGCTTGCTGTTTTCCCAACGCGTTCATAATCATTAGTCTACTTCTGCCGGTGTGCTCTGGAAAACTCCATGCATGCGGCTGAGCGCTGATTAAAACTATGGAGTAAATTAAAGAGGAGAATCACAATGCCGAATTAAAGTCCTGAGCCCAAACCTCATTTAAATTAAATTAACAAATACTATAAGTAAAAAAAAAACAATAGCCCACGTTTAGAAACCGTTTATAAATTCTTTCCGACATGAGTTGGCCCGGTGTTATGCGCAGAGTGCCGGGAGATTTCCTGAAGCTCCGAAATCACTGGGGCATTTTTTCTAAATAGATGCTTTAATAACTGATGGAGGTTTTGAGCTGTATACACACGCAGTTTTGAGGGGTTTAAATCGAATTAGTCCGAGCAGACCTACATGAAAGGTGAGAAGTGAGTAACTGCGCGTGCTGTCGCGGTGTATATACTGTACAACACGCGTTTATCAACCTTTTGATAAAAACGCTGCCTTTTGTAAAGTGAAAGTACTTTACAAAAGACAAACTGCTTTATTTTAGTCATGAATTCACAATCACATCACATTACAGCTATTATTTCCAGCCGTGGTTAAATAATGTTAGAAATAATTATTAAATGCTGGACACAAACAGCAAATATGATAATTATTATAAAAAGCCCGAAAAAGTTTGTGGTAATAAGATAATATTTACTTAATAATATAATATATAGTTCATTCATGTTTTCTAATGATGTCGACACATTTTTTACGTTTTAAATGAGATATGTTGGCATATTCACGAATCAGGACATTCACATAGTTAAGACTATCAGATAGCCTACTATCAGGAAATTAAATTAATTTCAACACCATGTAAACCGAGACATTGCCATGTCTTTCACTGTTTTGTCCCTGTTAAAACATTACAAAAAATATATAAGAAACTTATTAAGAATTTTAAAGCACGAATTTGGGCATCTCATTTCATCATTATGAAAATAATATGAAGCACATATACACACATTTATCATGAAAGATTTGTTGTAAAGCAAAATAAAATTCATGTTTGCTTCAGCATTGGGAACAATATTGTTTTAGACTAAGTAATTATACACAATTCTTCGTTGTACAGTACTTGGTCCGGCGTTTAAATAAAATCCTTCCATGCGCCATCTGGCGGATATTCAGTGAAGCACAACACATTTATTTAAATTCCCGAATGTTGCTTACGGCAAGTCGCGGCGCGCCGCGCGCTAAATTGAGGCATCCCGCGGAAAAACAAACGCAGTCTTACTGACCACATCTGTATATGTGCTTCATAGTATTTTCACAATGATGAAATGAGATGCCCAAATTTGTGCTTTAAAAGTTTCTTACAAACAGTAGTTTTTTGTAATGTCTCAGGAACAAAACAATGAAAGACATGGCAATGCCTCGGTTTAAATGGTCTTGAAATTAATTTAATTTCCTGATAGTAGGCGATCTGACTATGCGAATGTCCTAATTTGTGAGTATCTTATTTAAAACGTAAAAATGTGTCGCCATCATGAATGAACAAAATATATATATATATATATATATATATACTTCGATCATATTAAGTATATATTCACAAAGTGCTTTGGGCTTTTTAGAATAATAATAAGCATGCTTTTAGCTGTTTGTGTCCAGCATTGAAGTATTATTTCATCCATTACTTGACCAGGGCTGGAAATTATAGCTGAAATGTGATTGTGGATTTATGACTGAAATTATTCAGTCATATGGGAATTTATGACTGACGTGGCTCGTACTTTCACTTTACAAAAGGCAGCATTTTTATTAAAAGGCTGATAATGTAGACGCGTGTTGTACAGCATATACAACGCGACAGCGCGCTCAGTTATTGTCATCCCTTTTCTCACCATGGGGTAGATCAGACTTCATAAGTACTTTGAGTGTAATTCACAAATTTACTGAATATATTATGTTTTTATGTATATACAGTATGTGTTTGTATGTGAATACATTATATAAGTGTTTGTGCGCGCGTCTCATATGTGACATTCATATAAAATGCAATTCATGCTGTGTATGTTGTTAAAGTATTTGTGGATATGTATGTAACAACGCGGCTTGCGCGAGGGGCAGAGCCGCGCATAAACCGTTCAGAATGGGCCGGGTCGTGTTACCGAGACACTCCGTGTGATCATTCGGTCGCACCAGTAAAAGGTGTCAGGGCCAAAGACAAAGCGCGCTTGAACATAATGCAGTAACTCTATTTATTTGAACACGGTAAAGGTGCTAATGTTTCGTACATTCCTTTATTCGTCCTTTCTGTTTGTGCTTAGGTTTCACTGTTTTCCATATACTGTACATACAACGTTTGGACAACGATGTTCCGGAAGCGATGTTAAATTAGGAGAATTTTGTTAAACACAATTTTGTTTCAATAAAGTTTTATTAAATATAGAATATTTTTTTATGTTTTGCTGGCGAAATACATTTTAGGCAGAGACGTCTGCTCGGTCTTGTTAAATTGTTTTAAACCCCTTATTTCTGCAAATTCCCCCATCAGCAACAAACGGTTTAATAACTTCACACTTTCGATTGTACTTTTAAAATGTAACCTACGTATCTACAGAATAAGAATATTTAACTACTTCAGTAGTGAATGAGAAATTTGGTCGGTCTGGCTTTTAGATAAGGTTCTTATTTGATATAATTCTATTATTTAATTAAGTATCTTATTGTAAATATGATTCTTATCCTCTATATTCTTGTCGAGTATAGTCCTTTAGAGCAAGCACTGTGTCAGAAGATTCTGCGGAATCGCTTTTCACCTTTCTGTAGATGTGAATTTATCAAACTGTGTGCGCTGTTGCCAAATACTGTAAGGGGTTTAGATGAATTAACAAGACAGAGCGGATGTTTATGCCTAAAATAGATAGGTTTAAATAGATAGATTAATGATAGCAATTAAATCAGACTTAATAGTTGGATTTTATACTTTTCTTTTTATTTACTGTATGGACAGTCACATTATGCTTCCTCTATGTTATTTATCTCTCTATATATTCTCTAATTATGACTTGAATAAATCGCCTCACATCGGAGTGCGCTGGCGTGTTGGAAAAGCCAACGTTTACTGTAACTATCGAGTAGCCTATATAAGTGCAAGTCGCTGGTTTATACACGCCGATAAATGAATTTAAGATGGATTTTAAAGCATATTTTTTAGGCCTAAATATTCGTTTTAATTAATGGCCAGGTGTATTACGAAGTTGTTCTCTGCACGCTGTATCTGCATGGAGAGATTGTGTGTGTGTGCACGGAGAGTTTGTGTGTGTGTGCACGGAGAGTTTGTGTGTGTGTTTGTGACGTTATCTTCTCCTTCATACATGCTTCCAACCAACCAACCAACCAACCCTGGCCTCCAAACTCAGAAGCTAAGTGTCAAAGCCGATAACTGCTCCTTTGATCTGCTCGTTACGGCGGGGCGCCGACTGCTGATCAGCGTATAGTAACCTGTACAAGCCAAGCTCCTCCCCAAACACAGTGTAAGATAACTATTTACACTAACCATTAAAATGTTTAGAATTTAATTAAACACAAATATATAAATTAGACTTTGTTTATACATAATATTTTTATTATACCGTATATAAACTCATGCTAGGGTACTTTTACTACGCTGAAGTACCATTTAAAGCTATTTATTCATTTCTTTTTTATTTGCTTACTGTACTTACTTACTTAATTACTTACTAACTAGAGAACGCTTTAGTAAAGAGCTCTAAAACAACGGTAATACGAATGACAATGGATTATTACAGAACGTGTGAGTTGACGCCCATGCACCAATCACTAACCATTAAAATGTTGTATTTGAATTAAAATGGCACTTATATATTTGTGTTTAACTAAATTCTTAAAGCGTCGTGTTCACCCATGGGTTTACTGCATAAACACTGTTTTTTGCATTGAGTTTAATCATGCAGCACTTTTAGTATTTATAGCAAAAGCAACCCAACAGTGTGATCAAAGTACACGAAATAACACTGAATTTATAGCACAACCCAACGATATTTAAAGCACATAAACACAATAAAACAATATTGCATGGGTGCGTTGTAACAAAGTATCATCATAGGAGGAGAGAAAAAAATGAAGAATAAATACATATCAGTATTTACAGTTTAAGCTCGACACGTTTATGAGCTCCGTCGCTTGCTGTCAATGGGCGCCTAAGAGAGAGAACACGTTTTCGGCTTCAGTAGACACACAATACTTCAGACTGAAACACGACTGCCCCCTACAGGTAATGAAGGGCATTTTCACAGCTTGGGATCCCATTTCTCGAAACGTGCGTTTTTAATGGCCAGATCTGTATTAGAGCCTGCGTGTGTCCTTAAGCCTGTGTTTCGCCACATGGCTTAGGCTATGTGTCTTTAAGCCTGTGTTTCGCCATAGGGCGTATGCTTGGTGTAACAGGTATTGGAGCCTGTCTGTGTCCCTAAGAAATAGTTTTCTCACTTGTAATCACTAATGCTCATTTTATACATAACCTAAAATAAACCTACCTAAACCAGGGGAAATGTCCCTGAAAAGATGAGTGTAATCACATGTCAAGAAAAACTCAGGTTATCAAAACCAATCAAGGTAAAAAATCACGGGACTAGCTAGTTAGGCTAAGGGTTCTGTCACTCGCTCAATCAGATCAGTTTAAAAATGGTTCGCTGGTATAACCATAGCAAGAAACAGTACTGCTA